>NC_133169.1:36732463-37038808 GCF_040802235.1 Manis javanica | reverse complement strand
CTCGCCCTCAATTTAGAATTGCACCCTAATTCTGTCCATAACCATATTATCTGCATAAACCTGCATAGACCTTTCCTTACAGAAAACTCTAACCCTAGAACAGGTTCCTTTACCTGCATGCTCACCACCAGCATTGATGTCACCGATGCCATACCTTAATGATGAAGTCCAAACTGGCCTTCACCCACACGTCAGAGTAGGATCCTCTATCTAAACATAACCACATCCACGGCATAAACTAAAACAATTCCCTATCCCTAACCCTAGCACATACCTGTGGCCTGACCATCCATAATCTCCATGGATGTGACCCTTGCCTCATTGTAAGCCTGCGACTGAATTGGACAGTTGCCCTAACCTTGCAGAAGGACCCTCAGGCTAAACGTACCAATACCCTGCCCCTACGGCTTTCCAAAATCCTAACCCTAACCCTAGCCCTGGCTCGTGGTCCTGACACCTCACCTTGACCATTGACGTCAACCATGCCTCACCATAAACCTCATCCACCATCTTGCACTCCCTTTCTCATCAGAACTAGAAGCCAACTCTATCCATAAAGCCACTGTCTCTGCATACCAGAGAGAACAAAAAATTTTAACTCTAAAACTGGTGCCTGAACCTATACACAAAGCGTCATTATCGCAAACACCCAGGGATCTCCTCAACACGGAAACGCAAATTCACACTCGCACTCACATCAGAGGTAGACCCTAACCCTAATAATTAACTTATCCTTTCTGCACAACAGCCGTAACCTCTATATTCAAAGCCTAGCCATGACTCTTGGACCTGCCCCTTCACCATAACCATTGGCATCACCTGCGCTTCATCGTAATCCTAATCTTCAATCCCGAACGTGCCCTCCCATTGGAGAGAAACTCGAAATTTTTCCATAAACCTATCCTTCTTCTACACCTTACAGAACACAATAAACTTACTCTAGCCCTCGGTATTTTACCTGATCCAAAACCAACAGCCTCAATGTCTGTCTTGCCGCACCATAAGCCTGAAGCTCAAGGTGGCCCTCGCCCTCACTTCAGGGTCAGATGCAAACTCTAAATGTTACTCCACATTCCTGTAAATCTTACTGAACACCTAACCCTAACCCTAGCGCGAAGCCTTGGACTAGATTCTTCACCTACAACATTGATGTCAACTAAGACACATCTTAACTCGGAGCCTGAATTTCACATTCTCAATCACAACAGAAGAGAACCCTTATTCTCTCGGTAACCGTCTCTTCCGCAGAGATTTTCTCTTACAGATTGCCCTAACCCTCTCCCAGGACCCTTTCACTGAACCGCTACCATCAGCATCGACGTCTGTCATTCGTGCCCACAACCCTGAAGCTCGTTCTGGCCACTGCCCTCTTGTCAGAGTCGGATCAGAACGCTAAATGTCACTCAATTTTCCGCAGACTCCTTACCTTACAACTAATGCCAACCCTATCCCTGGTGCCAGGATCTGACACTTCACCTTCATCATTGATGTCACACTCACTTCACCTTAAACCTTAAACTTATTCTTGCACAAAACCTCACATCAGAGGTGGATCCGAATTCTAACTGCAACCCTATCTCACCCGTACTCCTTATCGAACACATAACCCTAACCCTAGATCTGACCCTTGAACCAGAATCTTCACCTTCACCGTTGCTATCAACTATGACTCCCTTAATCCTCTGACTCGATCTCACACTCACACTCAATTCAGAATTTTTCGCAAATTCTGTCCATAACCATATTTTCTGCATAGACCTTTCCTTACAGAAAACCCTAATCCTAGCCCCGGATCCTTAACCTGAATGCTCACCGTCAGCATCGGTGTCACCGATGCCACATCTTGATGATGAAGTCCAAGCTGGCCTTCATCCACACGTCAGAGTAGGATGTTTAATCTAAACATAACCACATCCACCGCATAAACTTTAGACAATTGCCTAACCCTAACCCTAGCACATTCCTGTGACCTGAGCCTCCAAAATCATCATGGACGTCACCCTTGCCTCACTGCGACTCAATTGGACAGTTGCCCTAAACTTGGAGAAGGACCCTCAGTCTAAGCGTACCAATTGCCTGCCCCTACAGTTTTCCAAAAACCTAACCCTAACACTACCCCTGGCTCGGGCTCCTGAGACCTCACCTTGACCATTGAAGTCATCCATGCCTCACCATAAACCTGATCCACCATCTTGCGCACCCTGTCACATCAGACTCAGAAGCTAACTCTATCCGTAAAGAGAATGTTTCTGTATACCAGAGAGAACACAGAATTTTAACCCTGAAACTGATGCCTGGACCTGTAGACAGAGTGTCAGCATCGGAGACACCCAGGGATCTCCCAACACGGAAACACAATTTCACAGTCACCGTCACATCAGAGCTAGACCTTAAGTCTTATAATTAACTTATTCTTTCTGTACTAGAGCCCGAACCAGTAATTCTAACCCTAGCCATGACTCTTGGACATGCCCCTTAATCGTAACCATTGGCATCACTCACGCTTCATCGTAATCCTTTACCTCAATCCCGCACTTGCCCTCCCATCAGAGAGAAACCTGAAGCCTTTCCATAACCCTATCCTTCCTGTACACCTTACAGAACAAAACTAAACGTACTCTAGCCCTTGGAACTATACCTGAACCGACACCATCAGCTTCAACGTCTGTCATGCCGCACCATAAGCCTGAATCTCAAGGTCGCCGTCACCCGCACGTCAGGGACAGATGCGAACTCTAAATGTAACTGCATAATCCTGTCAATCTTACTGAACACCTAACCCTAACCCTAGTGCCAAGCCCTGGACTAGATTTTTCACCCGCAGCAATGATGTCAACTACGACACATCTTAATTCGGAGCTTGAATCTCACACTTGCCCTGACATCATAAGAGAACCCTAATTCTTTCGGAAACCGTCTTTTCCGCACTGATTTTCTCTTACAGATAACCCTTAGCGTATCCCAGGCCCCTTTCATTGAACCGCCACCATCAGCATCGACGTCTGTCATTCCTCCCCATAATCCTGAAGCACGTTCTGGACGCTACCCTCATGTCAGAGTCGGATCAGTACTCTAACTGTCACTCAATCTGCAGCATACTCCTTACCTTACAACTAATGCTGACCCTATCCCTGGTACCGGGATCTGACACTTCACCTTCATCATTGTTGTGACCCTCACTTCACCTGAAACTTAAACTTATTCTTGCACTCACCCTCACATCAGAGGCGGATCCGAATTCTAACTGCAACCCTACTTCACCCGTACTCCTTATCAAACCCATAACCCTACCCTAGATCTGAACCTTGAATCAGATTATTCACCTTCATCATTGCTACCCACTATGACACCCTTAATGGTGTGACTCGATCTCACACTCGCCCTCAATTTAGAATTGCACCCTAATTCTGTCCATAACCATATTATCTGCATAAACCTGCATAGACCTTTCCTTACAGAACTCTCTAACCCTGGAACAGGTTCCTTTACCTGCATGCTCACCACCAGCATTGATGTCACCGATGCCATACCGTAATGATGAAGTCCAAACTGTCCTTCACCCACACGTCAGAGTAGGATCCTCTATCTAAACATAACCACATCCACGGCATAAACTAAAACAATTCCCTATCCCTAACCCTAGCACATACCTGTGGCCTGACCATCCATAATTTCCATGGATGTGACCCTTGCCTCATTGTAAGCCTGCGACTGAATTGGACAGTTGCCTTAACCTTGCAGAAGGACCCTCAGTCTAAACGTACCAATACCCTGCCCCTACGGCTTTCCAAAATCCTAACCCTAACCCTAGCCCTGGCTCGTGGTCCTGACACCTCACCTTGACCATTGACGTCAACCATGCCTCACCATAAACCTGATCCACCATCTTGCACTCCCTTTCTCATCAGAACTAGAAGCTAACTCTATCCATAAAGCCACTGTCTCTGCATACCAGAGAGAATAAAAAATTTTAACTCTAAAACTGGTGCCTGGACCTATACACAAAGCGTCATTATCACAAACACCCAGGGATCTCCTCAACACGGAAACGCAAATTCACACTCGCACTTACATCAGAGGTAGACCCTAACCCTAATAATTAACTTATCCTTTCTGCACAACAGCCCTAACCTCTATATTCAAAGCCTAGCCATGACTCTTGGACCTGCCCCTTCACCATAACCATTGGCATCACCTGCGAGTCATCGTAATCCTAATCTTCAATCCCGAACGTGCCCTCCCATCGGAGAGAAACTCGAAATTTTTCCATAAACCTATCCTTCTTCTACACCTTACAGAACACAATAAACTTACTCTAGCCCTCGGCATTTTACCTGATCCAAAACCAACAGCCTCAATGTCTGTCTTCCCGCACCATAAGCCTGAAGCTCAAGGTGGCCCTCGCCCTCACTTCAGGGTCAGATGCAAACTCTAAATGTTACTCCACATTCCTGTAAATCTTACTGAACACCTAACCCTAACCCTAGCGCGAAGCCTTGGACTAGATTCTTCACCTACAACATTGATGTCAACTAAGACACATCTTAACTTGGAGCCTGAATTTCACATTCTCAATCACAACAGAAGAGAACCCTTATTCTCTCGGTAACCGTCCCTTCCGCAGAGATTTTCTCTTACAGATAGCCCTAACCCTCTCCCAGGACCCTTTCACTGAACCGCTAACATCAGCATCGACGTCTGTCATTCGTTCCCACAACCCTGAAGCTCGTTCTGGCCACTGCCCTCTTGTCAGAGTCGGATCAGAACGCTAAATGTCACTCAATTTTCCGCCGACTCCTTACCTTACAACTAATGCCAACCCTATCCCTGGTGCCAGGATCTGACACTTCACCTTCATCATTGATGTCACACTCACTTCACCTTAAACCTTAAACTTATTCTTGCACAAAACCTCACATCAGAGGTGGATCCGAATTCTAACTGCAACCCTATCTCACCCGTACTCCTTATCGAACACATAACCCTAACCCTAGATCTGACCCTTGAACCAGAATCTTCACCTTCACCATTGCTATCAACTATGACTCCCTTAATCCTCTGACTCGATCTCACACTCACACTCAATTCAGAATTTTTCGCAAATTCTGTCCATAACCATATTTTCTGCATAGACCTTTCCTTACAGAAAACCCTAACCCTAGCCCCGGATTCTTAACCTGAATGCTCACCGTAAGCATCGGTGTCACCGATGCCACATCTTGATGATGAAGTCCAAGCTGGCCTTCACCCACACGTCAGAGTAGGATGCTTAATCTAAACATAACCACATCCACCGCATAAACTTTAGACAATTGCCTAACCCTAACCCTAGCACATTCCTGTGACCTGAGCCTCCAAAATCATCATGGACGTCACCCTTGCCTCACTGCGACTCAGTTGGACAGTTGCCCTAAACTTGGAGAAGGACCCTCAGTCTAAACGTACCAATTGCCTGCCCCTACAGCTTTCCAAAAACCTAACCCTAACACTACCCCTGGCTCGGGCTCCTGAGACCTCACCTTGACCATTGACGTCATCCATGCCTCACCATAAACCTGATCCACCATCTTGCGCACCCTGTCACATCAGACTCAGAAGCTAACTCTATCCGTAAAGAGAATGTTTCTGTATACCAGAGAGAACACAGAATTTTAACCCTGAAACTGATGCCTGGACCTGTAGACAGAGTGTCAGCATCGGAGACACCCAGGGATCTCCCAACACGGAAATACAATTTCACAGTCACAGTCACATCTGAGCTAGACCTTAAGTCTTATACTTAACTTATTCTTTCTGTACTAGAGCTCGAACCAGTAATTCTAACCCTAGCCATGACTCTTGGACATGCCCCTTAATCGTAACCATTGGCATCACTCACGCTTCATCGTAATCCTTTACCTCAATCCCGCACTTGCCCTCCCATCAGAGAGAAACCTGAAGCCTTTCCATAACCCTATCCTTCCTGTACACCTTACAGAACAAAACTAAACTTACTCTAGCCCTTGGAACTATACCTGAACCGACACCATCAGCTTCAACGTCTGTCATGCCGCACCATAAGCCTGAATCTCAAGGTCGCCGTCACCCGCACGTCAGGGACAGATGCGAACTCTAAATGTAACTGCATAATCCTGTCAATCTTACTGAACACCTAACCCTAACCCTAGTGCCAAGCCCTGGACTAGATTTTTCACCCGCAGCAATGATGTCAACTACGACACATCTTAATTCGGAGCTTGAATCTCACACTCGCACTGACATCAGAAGAGAACCCTAATTCTTTCGGAAACCGTCTTTTCCGCACTGATTTTCTCTTACAGATAACCCTAAGCGTATCCCAGGCCCCTTTCACTGAACCGCCACCATCAGCATCGACGTCTGTCATTCCTCCCCATAATCCTGAAGCTCGTTCTGGACGCTGCCCTCATGTCAGAGTCGGATCAGTACTCTAACTGTCACTCAATCTGCAGCATACTCCTTACCTTACAACTAATGCTGACCCTATCCCTGGTACCGGGATCTGACACTTCACCTTCATCATTGTTGTGACCCTCACTTCACCTGAAACTTAAACTTATTCTTGCACTCACCCTCACATCAGAGGCGGATCCGAATTCTAACTGCAACCCTACTTCACCCGTACTCCTTATCAAACCCATAACCCTACCCTAGATCTGAACCATGAATCAGATTATTCACCTTCATCGTTGCTACCCACTATGACACCCTTAATGGTGTGACTCGATCTCACACTCGCCCTCAATTTAGAATTGCACCCTAATTCTGTCCATAACCATATTATCTGCATAAACCTGCATACACCTTTCCTTACAGAAAACTCTAACCCTAGAACAGGTTCCTTTACCTGCATGCTCACCACCAGCATTGATGTCACCGATGCCATACCTTAATGATGAAATCCAAACTGGCCTTCACCCACACGTCAGAGTAGGATACTCTATCTAAACATAACCACATCCATGGCATAAACTAAAACAATTCCCTATCCCTAACCCTAGCACATACCTGTGGCCTGACCATCCATAATCTCCATGGATGTGACCCTTGCCTCATTGTAAGCCTGCGACTGAATTGGACAGTTGCCCTAACCTTGCAGAAGGACCCTCAGTCTAAACGTACCAACACCCTGCCCCTACGGCTTTCCAAAATCCTAACCCTAACCCTAGCCCTGGCTCGTGGTCCTGACACCTCACCTTGACCATTGACGTCAACCATGCCTCACCATAAACCTGATCCACCATCTTGCACTCCCTTTCTCATCAGAACTAGAAGCCAACTCTATCCATAAAGCCAATGTCTCTGCATACCAGAGAGAACAAAAAATTTTAACTCTAAAACTGGTGCCTGGACCTATACACAAAGCGTCATTATCACAAACACCCAGGGATCTCCTCAACACGGAAACGCAAATTCACGCTCGCACTCACATCAGAGGTAGACCCTAACCCTAATAATTAACTTATCCTTTCTGCACAACAGCCCTAACCTCTATATTCAAAGCCTAGCCATGAATCTTGGACCTGCCCCTTCACAATAACCATTGGCATCACCTGCGCTTCATCGTAATCCTAATCTTCAATCCCGAACGTGCCCTCCCATCGGAGAGAAACTCGAAATTTTTCCATAAACCTATCCTTCTTCTACACCTTACAGAACACAATAAACTTACTCTAGCCCTCGGCATTTTACCTGATCCAAAACCAACACCCTCAATGTCTGTCTTGCCGCACCATAAGCCTGAAGCTCAAGGTGGCCCTCGCCCTCACTTCAGGGTCAGATGCAAACTCTAAATGTTACTCCACATTCCTGTAAATCTTACTGAACACCTAACCCTAACCCTAGCGCGAAGCCTTGGACTAGATTCTTCACCTACAACATTGATGTCAACTAAGACACATCTTAACTCGGAGCCTGAATTTCACATTCTCAATCACAACAGAAGAGAACCCTTATTCTCTCGGTAACCGTCTCTTCCGCAGAGATTTTCTCTCACAGATAGCCCTAACCCTCTCCCAGGACCCTTTCACTGAACCGCTACCATCAGCATCGACGTCTGTCATACGTTCCCACAACCCTGAAGCTCGTTCTGGCCACTGCCCTCTTGTCAGAGTCGGATCAGAACGCTAAATGTCACTCAATTTTCCGCAGACTCCTTACCTTACAACTAATGACAACCCTATCCCTGGTGCCAGGATCTGACACTTCACCTTCATCATTGATGTCACACTCACTTCACCTTAAACCTTAAACTTATTCTTGCACAAAACCTCACATCAGAGGTGGATCCGAATTCTAACTGCAACCCTATCTCACCCGTACTCCTTATCGAACACATAACCCTAAACCTAGATCTGACCCTTGAACCAGAATCTTCACCTTCACCGTTGCTATCAACTATGACTCCCTTAATCCTCTGACTCGATCTCACACTCACACTCAATTCAGAATTTTTCGCAAATTCTGTCCATAACCATATTTTCTCCATAGACCTTTCCTTACAGAAAACCCTAACCCTAGCCCCGGATCCTTAACCTGAATGCTCACCGTCAGCATCGGTGTCACCGATGCCACATTTTGATGATGAAGTCCAAGCTGGCCTTCACCCACACGTCAGAGTAGGATGCTTAATCTAAACATAACCACATCCACCGCATAAACTTTAGACAATTGCCTAACCCTAACCCTAGCACATTCCTGTGACCTGAGCCTCCAAAATCATCATGGAGGTCACCCTTGCCTCACTGCGACTCAATTGGACAGTTGCCCTAAACTTGGAGAAGGACCCTCAGTCTAAACGTACCAATTGCCTGCCCCTACAGCTTTCCAAAAACCTAACCCTAACACTACCCCTGGCTCGGGGTCCTGACACCTCACCTTGACCATTGACGTCATCCATGCCTCACCATAAACCTGATCCACCATCTTGCGCACCCTGTCACATCAGACTCAGAAGCTAACTCTATCCGTAAAGAGAATGTTTCTGTATACCAGAGAGAACACAGAATTTTAACCCTGAAACTGATGCCTGGACCTGTAGACAGAGTGTCAGCATCGGAGACACCCAGGGATCTCCCAACACGGAAATACAATTTCACAGTCACAGTCACATCTGAGCTAGACCTTAAGTCTTATACTTAACTTATTCTTTCTGTACTAGAGCTCGAACCAGTAATTCTAACCCTAGCCATGACTCTTGGACATGCCCCTTAATCGTAACCATTGGCATCACTCACGCTTCATCGTAATCCTTTACCTCAATCCCGCACTTGCCCTCCCATCAGAGAGAAACCTGAAGCCTTTCCATAACCCTATCCTTCCTGTACACCTTACAGAACAAAACTAAACTTACTCTAGCCCTTGGAACTATACCTGAACCGACACCATCAGCTTCAACGTCTGTCATGCCGCACCATAAGCCTGAATCTCAAGGTCGCCGTCACCCGCACGTCAGGGACAGATGCGAACTCTAAATGTAACTGCATAATCCTGTCAATCTTACTGAACACCTAACCCTAACCCTAGTGCCAAGCCCTGGACTAGATTTTTCACCCGCAGCAATGATGTCAACTACGACACATCTTAATTCGGAGCTTGAATCTCACACTCGCACTGACATCAGAAGAGAACCCTAATTCTTTCGGAAACCGTCTTTTCCGCACTGATTTTCTCTTACAGATAACCCTAAGCGTATCCCAGGCCCCTTTCACTGAACCGCCACCATCAGCATCGACGTCTGTCATTCCTCCCCATAATCCTGAAGCTCGTTCTGGACGCTGCCCTCATGTCAGAGTCGGATCAGTACTCTAACTGTCACTCAATCTGCAGCATACTCCTTACCTTACAACTAATGCTGACCCTATCCCTGGTACCGGGATCTGACACTTCACCTTCATCATTGTTGTGACCCTCACTTCACCTGAAACTTAAACTTATTCTTGCACTCACCCTCACATCAGAGGCGGATCCGAATTCTAACTGCAACCCTACTTCACCCGTACTCCTTATCAAACCCATAACCCTACCCTAGATCTGAACCATGAATCAGATTATTCACCTTCATCGTTGCTACCCACTATGACACCCTTAATGGTGTGACTCGATCTCACACTCGCCCTCAATTTAGAATTGCACCCTAATTCTGTCCATAACCATATTATCTGCATAAACCTGCATACACCTTTCCTTACAGAAAACTCTAACCCTAGAACAGGTTCCTTTACCTGCATGCTCACCACCAGCATTGATGTCACCGATGCCATACCTTAATGATGAAATCCAAACTGGCCTTCACCCACACGTCAGAGTAGGATACTCTATCTAAACATAACCACATCCATGGCATAAACTAAAACAATTCCCTATCCCTAACCCTAGCACATACCTGTGGCCTGACCATCCATAATCTCCATGGATGTGACCCTTGCCTCATTGTAAGCCTGCGACTGAATTGGACAGTTGCCCTAACCTTGCAGAAGGACCCTCAGTCTAAACGTACCAACACCCTGCCCCTACGGCTTTCCAAAATCCTAACCCTAACCCTAGCCCTGGCTCGTGGTCCTGACACCTCACCTTGACCATTGACGTCAACCATGCCTCACCATAAACCTGATCCACCATCTTGCACTCCCTTTCTCATCAGAACTAGAAGCCAACTCTATCCATAAAGCCAATGTCTCTGCATACCAGAGAGAACAAAAAATTTTAACTCTAAAACTGGTGCCTGGACCTATACACAAAGCGTCATTATCACAAACACCCAGGGATCTCCTCAACACGGAAACGCAAATTCACGCTCGCACTCACATCAGAGGTAGACCCTAACCCTAATAATTAACTTATCCTTTCTGCACAACAGCCCTAACCTCTATATTCAAAGCCTAGCCATGAATCTTGGACCTGCCCCTTCACAATAACCATTGGCATCACCTGCGCTTCATCGTAATCCTAATCTTCAATCCCGAACGTGCCCTCCCATCGGAGAGAAACTCGAAATTTTTCCATAAACCTATCCTTCTTCTACACCTTACAGAACACAATAAACTTACTCTAGCCCTCGGCATTTTACCTGATCCAAAACCAACACCCTCAATGTCTGTCTTGCCGCACCATAAGCCTGAAGCTCAAGGTGGCCCTCGCCCTCACTTCAGGGTCAGATGCAAACTCTAAATGTTACTCCACATTCCTGTAAATCTTACTGAACACCTAACCCTAACCCTAGCGCGAAGCCTTGGACTAGATTCTTCACCTACAACATTGATGTCAACTAAGACACATCTTAACTCGGAGCCTGAATTTCACATTCTCAATCACAACAGAAGAGAACCCTTATTCTCTCGGTAACCGTCTCTTCCGCAGAGATTTTCTCTCACAGATAGCCCTAACCCTCTCCCAGGACCCTTTCACTGAACCGCTACCATCAGCATCGACGTCTGTCATACGTTCCCACAACCCTGAAGCTCGTTCTGGCCACTGCCCTCTTGTCAGAGTCGGATCAGAACGCTAAATGTCACTCAATTTTCCGCAGACTCCTTACCTTACAACTAATGACAACCCTATCCCTGGTGCCAGGATCTGACACTTCACCTTCATCATTGATGTCACACTCACTTCACCTTAAACCTTAAACTTATTCTTGCACAAAACCTCACATCAGAGGTGGATCCGAATTCTAACTGCAACCCTATCTCACCCGTACTCCTTATCGAACACATAACCCTAAACCTAGATCTGACCCTTGAACCAGAATCTTCACCTTCACCGTTGCTATCAACTATGACTCCCTTAATCCTCTGACTCGATCTCACACTCACACTCAATTCAGAATTTTTCGCAAATTCTGTCCATAACCATATTTTCTCCATAGACCTTTCCTTACAGAAAACCCTAACCCTAGCCCCGGATCCTTAACCTGAATGCTCACCGTCAGCATCGGTGTCACCGATGCCACATTTTGATGATGAAGTCCAAGCTGGCCTTCACCCACACGTCAGAGTAGGATGCTTAATCTAAACATAACCACATCCACCGCATAAACTTTAGACAATTGCCTAACCCTAACCCTAGCACATTCCTGTGACCTGAGCCTCCAAAATCATCATGGAGGTCACCCTTGCCTCACTGCGACTCAATTGGACAGTTGCCCTAAACTTGGAGAAGGACCCTCAGTCTAAACGTACCAATTGCCTGCCCCTACAGCTTTCCAAAAACCTAACCCTAACACTACCCCTGGCTCGGGGTCCTGACACCTCACCTTGACCATTGACGTCATCCATGCCTCACCATAAACCTGATCCACCATCTTGCGCACCCAGTCACATCAGACACAGAAGCTAACTCTATCCGTAAAGAGAATGTTTCTGTATACCAGAGAGAACACAGAATTTTATCCCTGAAACTGATGCCTGGACCTGTAGACAGAGTGTCAGCATCGGAGACACCCAGGGATCTCCCAACATGGAAACACAATTTCACAGTCACAGTAACATCAGAGCTAGACCTTAAGTCTTATAATTAACTTATTCTTTCTGTACTAGAGCCCGAATCAGTAATTCTAACCCTAGCCATGACTCTTGGACATGCCCCTTAATCGTAACCATTGGCATCACTCACGCTTCATCGTAATCCTTTACCTCAATCCCGCACTTGCCCTCCCATCAGAGAGAAACCTGAAGCCTTTCCATAACCCTATCCTTCCTGTACACCTTACAGAACAAAACTAAACTTACTCTAGCCCTTGGAACTATACCTGAACCGACACCATCAGCTTCAACGTCTGTCATGCCGCACCATAAGCCTGAATCTCAAGGTTGCCGTCACCCTCACGTCAGGGACAGATGCGAACTCTAAATGTAACTGCATAATCCTGTCAATCTTACTGAACACCTAACCCTAACCCTGGTGCCAAGCCCTGGACTAGATTTATCACCCGCAGCAATGATGTCAACTACGACACATCTTAATTCGGAGCTTGAATCTCACACTCGCACTGACATCAGAAGAGAACCCTAATTCTTTCGGAAACCGTCTTTTCCGCACTGATTTTCTCTTACAGATAACCCTAAGCGTATCCCAGGCCCCTTTCACTGAACCGCCACCATCAGCATCGACGTCTGTCATTCCTCCCCATAATCCTGAAGCTCGTTCTGGACGCTGCCCTCATGTCAGAGTCGGATCAGTACTCTAACTGTCACTCAATCTGCAGCATACTCCTCACCTTACAACTAATGCTGACTCTATCCCTGGTACCGGGATCTGACACTTCACCTTCATCATAGTTGTGACCCTCACTTCACCTTAAACTTAAACTTACTCTTGCACTCACCCTCACATCAGAGGCGGATCCGAATTCTAACTGCAACCCTACTTCACCCGTACTCCTTATCAAACCCATAACCCTACCCTAGATCTGAACCTTGAATCAGATTATTCACCTTCATCGTTGCTACCCACTATGACACCCTTAATGGTGTGACTCGATCTCACACTCGCCCTCAATTTAGAATTGCACCCTAACTCTGTCCATAACCATATTATCTGCATAAACCTGCATAGACCTTTCCTTACAGAAAACTCTAACCCTAGAACAGGTTCCTTTACCTGCATGCTCACCACCAGCATTGATGTCACCGATGCCATACCTTAATGATGAAGTCCAAACTGGCCTTCACCCACACGTCAGAGTAGGATCCTCTATCTAAACATAACCACATCCACGGCATAAACTAAAACAATTCCCTATCCCTAACCCTAGCACATACCTGTGGCCTGACCATCCATAATCTCCATGGATGTGACCCTTGCCTCATTGTAAGCCTGCGACTGAATTGGACAGTTGCCCTAACCTTGCAGAAGGACCCTCAGTCTAAACGTACCAACATCCTGCCCCTACGGCTTTCCAAAATCCTAACCCTAACCCTAGACCTGGCTCGTGTTCCTGACACCTCACCTTGACCATTGACGTCAACCATGCCTCACCATAAACCTGATCCACCATCTTGCACTCCCTTTCTCATCAGAACTAGAAGCCAACTCTATCCATAAAGCCAATGTCTCTGTATACCAGAGAGAACAAAAAATTTTAACTCTAAAACTGGTGCCTGGACCTATACACAAAGCGTCATTATCACAAACACCCAGGGATCTCCTCAACACGGAAACGCAAATTCACACTCGCACTCACATCAGAGGTAGACCCTAACCCTAATAATTAACTTATCCTTTCTGCACAACAGCCCTAACCTCTATATTCAAAGCCTAGCCATGAATCTTGGACCTGCCCCTTCACCACAACCATTGGCATCACCTGCGCTTCATCGTAATCCTAATCTTCAATCCCGAACGTGCCCTCCCATCGGAGAGAAACTCGAAATTTTTCCATAAACCTATCCTTCTTCTACACCTTACAGAACACAATAAACTTACTCTAGCCCTCGGCATTTTACCTGATCCAAAACCAACAGCCTCAATGTCTGTCTTGCCGCACCATAAGCCTGAAGCTCAAGGTGGCCCTCGCCCTCACTTCAGGGTCAGATGCAAACTCTAAATGTTACTCCACATTCCTGTAAATCTTACTGAACACCTAACCCTAACCCTAGCGCGAAGCCTTGGACTAGATTCTTCACCTACAACATTGATGTCAACTAAGACACATCTTAACTCGGAGCCTGAATTTCACATTCTCAATCACAACAGAAGAGAACCCTTATTCTCTCGGTAACCGTCTCTTCCGCAGAGATTTTCTCTTACAGATAGCCCTAACCCTCTCCCAGGACCCTTTCACTGAACCGCTACCATCAGCATCGACGTCTGTCATACGTTCCCACAACCCTGAAGCTCGTTCTGGCCACTGCCCTCTTGTCAGAGTCGGATCAGAACGCTAAATGTCACTCAATTTTCCGCCGACTCCTTACCTTACAACTAATGCCAACCCTATCCCTGGTGCCAGGATCTGACACTTCACCTTCATCATTGATGTCACACTCACTTCACCTTAAACCTTAAACTTATTCTTGCACAAAACCTCACATCAGAGGTGGATCCGAATTCTAACTGCAACCTTATCTCACCCGTACTCCTTATCGAACACATAACCCTAACCCTTGATCTGACCCTTGAACCAGAATCTTCACCTTCACCGTTGCTATCAACTATGACTCCCTTAATCCTCTGACTCGATCTCACACTCACACTCAATTCAGAATTTTTCGCAAATTCTGTCCATAACCATACTTTCTGCATAGACCTTTCCTTACAGAAAACCCTAACCCTAGCCCCGGATCCTTAACCTGAATGCTCACCGTCAGCATCGGTGTCACCGATGCCACATTTTGATGATGAAGTCCAAGCTGGCCTTCACCCACACGTCAGAGTAGGATGCTTAATCTAAACATAACCACATCCACCGCATAAACTTTAGACAATTGCCTAACCCTAACCCTAGCACATTCCTGTGACCTGAGCCTCCAAAATCATCATGGACGTCACCCTTGCCTCACTGCGACTCAATTGGACAGTTGCCCTAAACTTGGAGAAGGACCCTCAGTCTAAACGTACCAATTGCCTGCCCCTACAGCTTTCCAAAAACCTAACCCTAACACTACCCCTGGCTCGGGGTCCTGACACCTCACCTTGACCATTGACGTCATCCATGCCTCACCATAAACCTGATCCACCATCTTGCGCACCCTGTCACATCAGACTCAGAAGCTAACTCTATCCGTAAAGAGAATGTTTCTGTATACCAGAGAGAACACAGAATTTTAACCCTGAAACTGATGCCTGGACCTGTAGACAGAGTGTCAGCATCGGAGACACCCAGGGATCTCCCAACACGGAAACACAATTTCACAGTCACAGTCACATCAGAGCTAGACCTTAAGTCTTATAATTAACTTATTCTTTCTGTACTAGAGCCCGAACCAGTAATTCTAACCCTAGCCATGACTCTTGGACATGCCCCTTAATCGTAACCATTGGCATCACTCACGCTTCATCGTAATCCTTTACCTCAATCCCGCACTTGCCCTCCCATCAGAGAGAAACCTGAAGCCTTTCCATAACCCTATCCTTCCTGTACACCTTACAGAACAAAACTAAACTTACTCTAGCCCTTGGAACTATACCTGAACCGACACCATCAGCTTCAACGTCTGTCATGCCGCACCATAAGCCTGAATCTCAAGGTCGCCGTCACCCTCACGTCAGGGACAGATGCGAACTCTAAATGTAACTGCATAATCCTGTCAATCTTACTGAACACCTAACCCTAACCCTAGTGCCAAGCCCTGGACTAGATTTTTCACCCGCAGCAATGATGTCAACTACGACACATCTTAATTCGGAGCTTGAATCTCACACTCGCACTGACATCAGAAGAGAACCCTAATTCTTTCGGAAACCGTCTTTTCCGCACTGATTTTCTCTTACAGATAACCCTAAGCGTATCCCAGGCCCCTTTCACTGAACCGCCACCATCAGCATCGACGTCTGTCATTCCTCCCCATAATCGTGAAGCTCGTTCTGGACGCTGCCCTCATGTCAGAGTCGGATCAGTACTCTAACTGTCACTCAATCTGCAGCATACTCCTTACCTTACAACTAATGCTGACCCTATCCCTGGTACCGGGATCTGACACTTCACCTTCATCATTGTTGTGACCCTCACTTCACCTGAAACTTAAACTTATTTTGCACTCACCCTCACATCAGAGGCGGATCCGAATTCTAACTGCAACCCTACTTCACCCGTACTCCTTATCAAACCCATAACCCTACCCTAGATCTGAACCTTGAATCAGATTATACACCTTCATCGTTGCTACCCACTATGACACACTTAATGGTGTGACTCGATCTCACACTCGCCCTCAATTTAGAATTGCACCCTAATTCTGTCCATAACCATATTATCTGCATAAACCTGCATAGACCTTTCCTTACAGAACTCTCTAACCCTGGAACAGGTTCCTTTACCTGCATGCTCACCACCAGCATTGATGTCACCGATGCCATACCGTAATGATGAAGTCCAAACTGTCCTTCACCCACACGTCAGAGTAGGATCCTCTATCTAAACATAACCACATCCACGGCATAAACTAAAACAATTCCCTATCCCTAACCCTAGCACATACCTGTGGCCTGACCATCCATAATTTCCATGGATGTGACCCTTGCCTCATTGTAAGCCTGCGTCTGAATTGGACAGTTGCCCTAACCTTGCAGAAGGACCCTCAGTCTAAACGTACCAATACCCTGCCCCTACGGCTTTCCAAAATCCTAACCCTAACCCTAGCCCTGGCTCGTGGTCCTGACACCTCACCTTGACCATTGACGTCAACCATGCCTCACCATAAACCTGATCCACCATCTTGCACTCCCTTTCTCATCAGAACTAGAAGCCAACTCTATCCATAAAGCCACTGTCTCTGCATACCAGAGAGAACAAAAAATTTTAACTCTAAAACTGGTGCCTGGACCTATACACAAAGCGTCATTATCACAAACACCCAGGGATCTCCTCAACACGGAAACGCAAATTCACACTCGCACTCACATCAGAGGTAGACCCTAACCCTAATAATTAACTTATCCTTTCTGCACAACAGCCCTAACCTCTATATTCAAAGCCTAGCCATGACTCTTGGACCTGCCCCTTCACCATAACCATTGGCATCACCTGCGCTTCATCGTAATCCTAATCTTCAATCCCGAACGTGCCCTCCCATCGGAGAGAAACTCGAAATTTTTCCATAAACCTATCCTTCTTCTACACCTTACAGAACACAATAAACTTACTCTAGCCCTCGGCATTTTACCTGATCCAAAACCAACAGCCTCAATGTCTGTCTTGCCGCACCATAAGCCTGAAGCTCAATTTGGCCCTCGCCCTCACTTCAGGGTCAGATGCAAACTCTAAATGTTACTCCACATTCCTGTAAATCTTACTGAACACCTAACCCTAACCCTAACGCGAAGCCTTGGACTAGATTCTTCACCTACAACATTGATGTCAACTAAGACACATCTTAACTCGGAGCCTGAATTTCACATTCTCAATCACAACAGAAGAGAACCCTTATTCTCTCGGTAACCGTCTCTTCCGCAGAGATTTTCTCTTACAGATAGCCCTAACCCTCTCCCAGGACCCTTTCACTGAACCGCTACCATCAGCATCGACGTCTGTCATTCGTTCCCACAACCCTGAAGCTCGTTCTGGCCACTGCCCTCTTGTCAGAGTCGGATCAGAACGCTAAATGTCACTCAATTTTCCGCAGACTCCTTACCTTACAACTAATGCCAACCCTATCCCTGGTGCCAGGATCTGACACTTCACCTTCATCATTGATGTCACACTCACTTCACCTTAAACCTTAAACTTATTCTTGCACAAAACCTCACATCAGAGGTGGATCCGAATTCTAACTGCAACCCTATCTCACCCGTACTCCTTATCGAACACATAACCCTAACCCTAGATCTGACCCTTGAACCAGAATCTTCACCTTCACCGTTGCTATCAACTATGACTCCCTTAATCCTCTGACTCGATCTCACACTCACACTCAATTCAGAATTTTTCGCAAATTCTGTCCATAACCATATTTTCTGCATAGACGTTTCCTTACAGAAAACCCTAACCCTAGCCCCGGATCCTTAACCTGAATGCTCACCGTCAGCATCGGTGTCACCGATGCCACATCTTGATGATGAAGTCCAAGCTGGCCTTCACCCACACGTCAGAGTAGGATGCTTAATCTAAACATAACCACATCCACCGCATAAACTTTAGACAATTGCCTAACCCTAACCCTAGCACATTCCTGTGACCTGAGCCTCCAAAATCATCATGGACGTCACCCTTGCCTCACTGCGACTCAGTTGGACAGTTGCCCTAAACTTGGAGAAGGACCCTCAGTCTAAACGTACCAATTGCCTGCCCCTACAGCTTTCCAAAAACCTAACCCTAACACTACCCCAGGCTTGGGCTCCTGAGACCTCACCTTGACCATTGACGTCATCCATGCCTCACCATAAACCTGATCCACCATCTTGCGCACCCTTTCACATCAGACTCAGAAGCTAACTCTATCCGTAAAGAGAATGTTTCTGTATACCAGAGAGAACACAGAATTTTAACCCTGAAACTGATGCTTGGACCTGTAGACAGAGTGTCAGCATCGGAGACACCCAGGGATCTCCCAACACGGAAATACAATTTCACAGTCACAGTCACATCTGAGCTAGACCTTAAGTCTTATACTTAACTTATTCTTTCTGTACTAGAGCCCGAACCAGTAATTCTAACCCTAGCCATGACTCTTGGACATGCCCCTTAATCGTAACCATTGGCATCACTCACGCTTCATCGTAATCCTTTACCTCAATCCCGCACTTGCCCTCCCATCAGAGAGAAACCTGAAGCCTTTCCATAACCCTATCCTTCCTGTACACCTTACAGAACAAAACTAAACTTACTCTAGCCCTTGGAACTATACCTGAACCGACACCATCAGCTTCAACGTCTGTCATGCCGCACCATAAGCCTGAATCTCAAGGTCGCCGTCACCCGCACGTCAGGGACAGATGCGAACTCTAAATGTAACTGCATAATCCTGTCAATCTTACTGAACACCTAACCCTAACCCTAGTGCCAAGCCCTGGACTAGATTTTTCACCCGCAGCAATGATGTCAACTACGACACATCTTAATTCGGAGCTTGAATCTCACACTCGCACTGACATCAGAAGAGAACCCTAATTCTTTCTGAAACCGTCTTTTCCGCACTGATTTTCTCTTACAGATAACCCTAAGCGTATCCCAGGCCCCTTTCACTGAACCGCCACCATCAGCCTCGACGTCTGTCATTCCTCCCCATAATCCTGAAGCTCGTTCTGGACGCTGCCCTCATGTCAGAGTCGGATCAGTACTCTAACTGTCACTCAATCTGCAGCATACTCCTTACCTTACAACTAATGCTGACCCTATCCCTGGATCTGACACTTCACCTTCATCATTGTTGTGACCCTCACTTCACCTGAAACTTAAACTTATTCTTGCACTCACCCTCACATCAGAGGCGGATCCGAATTCTAACTGCAACCCTACTTCACCCGTACTCCTTATCAAACCCATAACCCTACCCTAGATCTGAACCTTGAATCAGATTATTCACCTTCATCGTTGCTACCCACTATGACACCCTTAATGGTGTGACTCGATCTCACACTCGCCCTCAATTTAGAATTGCACCCTAATTCTGTCCATAACCATATTATCTGCATAAACCTGCATACACCTTTCCTTACAGAAAACTCTAACCCTAGAACAGGTTCCTTTACCTGCATGCTCACCACCAGCATTGATGTTACCGATGCCATACCTTAATGATGAAGTCCAAACTGGCCTTCACCCACACGTCAGAGTAGGATCCTCTATCTAAACATAACCACATCCACGGCATAAACTAAAACAATTCCCTATCCCTAACCCTAGCACATACCTTTGGCCTGACCATCCATAATCTCCATGGATGTGACCCTTGCCTCATTGTAAGCCTGCCACTGAATTGGACAGTTGCCCTAACATTGCAGAAGGACCCTCAGTCTAAACGTACCAATACCCTGCCCCTACGGCTTTCCAAAATCCTAACCCTAACCCTAGCCCTGGCTCGTGGTCCTGACACCTCACCTTGACATTGACGTCAACCATGCCTCACCATAAACCTGATCCACCATCTTGCACTCCCTTTCTCATCAGAACTAGAAGCCAACTGTATCCATAAAGCCACTGTCTCTGCATACCAGAGAGAACAAAAAATTTTAACTCTAAAACTGGTGCCTGGACCTATACACAAAGCGTCATTATCACAAACACCCAGGGATCTCCTCAACACGGAAACGCAAATTCACACTCGCACTCACATCAGAGGTAGACCCTAACCCTAATAATTAACTTATCCTTTCTGCACAACAGCCCTAACCTCTATATTCAAAGCCTAGCCATGAATCTTGGACCTGCCCCTTCACCATAACCATTGGCATCACCTGCGCTTCATCGTAATCCTAATCTTCAATCCCGAACGTGCCCTCCCATCGGAGAGAAACTCGAAATTTTTCCATAAACCTATCCTTCTTCTACACCTTACAGAACACAATAAACTTACTCTAGCCCTCGGCATTATACCTGATTCAAAACCAACAGCCTCAATGTCTGTCTTGCCGCACCATAAGCCTGAAGCTCAAGGTGGCCCTCGCCCTCACTTCAGGGTCAGATGCAAACTCTAAATGTTACTCCACATTCCTGTAAATCTTACTGAACACCTAACCCTAACCCTAGCGCGAAGCCTTGGACTAGATTCTTCACCTACAACATTGATGTCAACTAAGACACATCTTAACTCGGAGCCTGAATTTCACATTCTCAATCACAACAGAAGAGAACCCTTATTCTCTCGGTAACCGTCTCTTCCGCAGAGATTTTCTCTTACAGATAGCCCTAACCCTCTCCCAGGACCCTTTCACTGAACCGCTACCATCAGCATCGACGTCTGTCATTCGTTCCCACAACCCTGAAGCTCGTTCTGGCCACTGCCCTCTTGTCAGAGTCGGATCAGAACGCTAAATGTCACTCAATTTTCCGCAGACTCCTTACCTTACAACTAATGCCAACCCTATCCCTGGTGCCAGGATCTGACACTTCACCTTCATCATTGATGTCACACTCACTTCACCTTAAACCTTAAACTTATTCTTGCACAAAACCTCACATCAGAGGTGGATCCGAATTCTAACTGCAACCCTATCTCACCCGTACTCCTTATCGAACACATAACCCTAACCCTAGATCTGACCCTTGAACCAGAATCTTCACCTTCACCGTTGCTATCAACTAGACTCCCTTAATCCTCTGACTCGATCTCACACTCACACTCAATTCAGAATTTTTCGCAAATTCTGTCCATAACCATATTTTCTGCATAGACCTTTCCTTACAGAAAACCCTAACCCTAGCCCCGGATCCTTAACCTGAATGCTCACCGTCAGCATCGGTGTCACCGATGCCACATCTTGATGATGAAGTCCAAGCTGGCCTTCACCCACACGTCAGAGTAGGATGCTTAATCTAAACATAACCACATCCACCGCATAAACTTTAGACAATTGCCTAACCCTAACCCTAGCACATTCCTGTGACCTGAGCCTCCAAAATCATCATGGACGTCACCCTTGCCTCACTGCGACTCAGTTGGACAGTTGCCCTAAACTTGGAGAAGGACCCTCAGTCTAAACGTACCAATTGCCTGCCCCTACAGCTTTCCAAAAACCTAACCCTAACACTACCCCTGGCTCGGGCTCCTGAGACCTCACCTTGACCATTGACGTCATCCATGCCTCACCATAAAGCTGATCCACCATCTTGCGCACCCTGTCACATCAGACTCAGAAGCTAACTCTATCCGTAAAGAGAATGTTTCTGTATACCAGAGAGAACACAGAACTTTAACCCTGAAACTGATGCCTGGACCTGTAGACAGAGTGTCAGCATCGGAGACACCCAGGGATCTCCCAACACGGAAACACAATTTGACAGTCACAGTCACATCAGAGCTAGACCTTAAGTCTTATAATTAACTTATTCTTTCTGTACTAGAGCCCGAACCAGTAATTCTAACCCTAGCCATGACTCTTGGATATGCCCCTTAATCGTAACCATTGGCATCACTCACGCTTCATCGTAATCCTTTACCTCAATCCCGCACTTGCCCTCCCATCAGAGAGAAACCTGAAGCCTTTCCATAACCCTATCCTTCCTGTACACCTTACAGAACAAAACTAAACTTACTCTAGCCCTTGGAACTATACCTGAACCGACACCATCAGCTTCAACGTCTGTCATGCCGCACCATAAGCCTGAATCTCAAGGTCGCCGTCACCCTCACGTCAGGGACAGATGCGAACTCTAAATGTAACTGCATAATCCTGTCAATCTTACTGAACACCTAACACTAACCCTAGTGCCAAGCCCTGGACTAGATTTTTCACCCGCAGCAATGATGTCAACTACGACACATCTTAATTCGGAGCTTGAATCTCACACTCGCACTGACATCAGAAGAGAACCCTAATTCTTTCGGAAACCATCTTTTCCGCACTGATTTTCTCTTACAGATAACCCTAAGCGTATCCCAGGCCCCTTTCACTGAACCGCCACCATCAGCATCGACGTCTGTCATTCCTCCCCATAATCGTGAAGCTCGTTCTGGACGCTGCCCTCATGTCAGAGTCGGATCAGTACTCTAACTGTCACTCAATCTGCAGCATACTCCTTACCTTACAACTAATGCTGACCCTATCCCTGGTACCGGGATCTGACACTTCACCTTCATCATTGTTGTGACCCTCACTTCACCTGAAACTTAAACTTATTCTTGCACTCACCCTCACATCAGAGGCGGATCCGAATTCTAACTGCAACCCTACTTCACCCGTACTCCTTATCAAACCCATAACCCTACCCTAGATCTGAACCTTGAATCAGATTATTCACCTTCATCGTTGCTACCCACTATGACACCCTTAATGGTGTGACTCGATCTCACACTCGCCCTCAATTTAGAATTGCACCCTAATTCTGTCCATAACCATATTATCTGCATAAACCTGCATAGACCTTTCCTTACAGAAACTCTAACCCTAGAACAGGTTCCTTTACCTGCATGCTCACCACCGGCATTGATGTCACCGATGCCATACCTTAATGATGAAGTCCAAACTGGCCTTCACCCACACGTCAGAGTAGGATCCTCTATCTAAACATAAACACATCCACGGCATAAACTAAAACAATTCCCTATCCCTAACCCTAGCACATACCTGTGGCCTGACCATCCATAATCCCCATGGATGTGACCCTTGCCTCATTGTAAGCCTGCGACTGAATTGGACAGTTGCCCTAACTTTGCAGAAGGACCCTCAGTCTAAACGTACCAATACCCTACCCCTACGGCTTTCCAAAATCCTAACCCTAACCCTAGCCCTGGCTCGTGGTCCTGACACCTCACCTTGACCATTGACGTCAACCATGCCTCACCATAAACCTGATCCACCATCTTGCACTCCCTTTCTCATCAGAACTAGAAGCCAACTCTATCCATAAAGCCACTGTCTCTGCATACCAGAGAGAACAAAAAATTTTAACTCTAAAACTGGTGCCTGGACCTATACACAAAGCGTCTTTATCTCAAACACCCAGGGATCTCCTCAACACGGAAACGCAAATTCACACTCGCACTCACATCAGAGGTAGACCCTAACCCTAATAATTAACTTATCCTTTCTGCACAACAGCCCTAACCTCTATATTCAAAGCCTAGCCATGACTCTTGGACCTGCCCCTTCACCATAACCATTGGCATCACCTGCGCTTCATCGTAATCCTAATCTTCAATCCCGAACGTGCCCTCCCACCGGAGAGAAACTCGAAATTTTTCCATAAACCTATCCTTCTTCTACACCTTACAGAACACAATAAACTTACTCTAGCCTTCGGAATTTTACCTGATCCAAAACCAACAGCCTCAATGTCTGTCTTGCCGCACCATAAGCCTGAAGCTCAAGGTGGCCCTCGCCCTCACTTCAGGGTCAGATGCAACTCTAAATGTTACTCCACATTCCTGTAAATCTTACTGAACACCTAACCCTAACCCTAGCGCGAAGCCTTGGACTAGATTCTTCACCTACAACATTGATGTCAACTAAGACACATCTTAACTCGGAGCCTGAATTTCACATTCTCAATCACAACAGAAGAGAACCCTTATTCTCTCGGTAACCGTCCCTTCCGCAGAGATTTTCTCTTCCAGATAGCCCTAACCCTCTCCCAGGACCCTTTCACTGAACCGCTACCATCAGCATCGACGTCTGTCATTCGTTCCCACAACCCTGAAGCTCGTTCTGGCCACTGCCCTCTTGTCAGAGTCGGATCAGAACGCTAAATGTCACTCAATTTTCCGCAGACTCCTTACCTTACAACTAATGCCAACCCTATCCCTGGTGCCAGGATCTGACACTTCACCTTCATCATTGATGTCACACTCACTTCACCTTAAACCTTAAACTTATTCTTGCACAAAACCTCACATCAGAGGTGGATCCGAATTCTAACTGCAACCCTATCTCACCCGTACTCCTTATCGAACACATAACCCTAACCCTAGATCTGACCCTTGAACCAGAATCTTCACCTTCACCGTTGCTATCAACTATGACTCCCTTAATCCTCTGACTCGATCTCACACTCACACTCAATTCAGAATTTTTCGCAAATTCTGTCCATAACCATATTTTCTGCATAGACCTTTCCTTACAGAAAACCCTAACCCTAGCCCCGGATCCTTAACCTGAATGCTCACCGTCAGCATCGGTGTCACCGATGCCACATCTTGATGATGAAGTCCAAGCTGGCCTTCACCACACGTCAGAGTAGGATGCTTAATCTAAACATAACCACATCCACCGCATAAACTTTAGACAATTGCCTAACCCTAACCCTAGCACATTCCTGTGACCTGAGCCTCCAAAATCATCATGGACGTCACCCTTGCCTCACTGCGACTCAGTTGGACAGTTGCCCTAAACTTGGAGATGGACCCTCAGTCTAAACGTACCAATTGCCTGCCCCTACAGCTTTCCAAAAACCTAACCCTAACACTACCCCTGGCTCGGGCTCCTGAGACCTCACCTTGACCATTGACGTCATCCATGCCTCACCATAAACCTGATCCACCATCTTGCGCACCCTGTCACATCAGACTCAGAAGCTAACTCTATCCGTAAAAAGAATGTTTCTGTATACCAGAGAGAACACAGAATTTTAACCCTGAAACTGATGCCTGGACCTGTAGACAGAGTGTCAGCATCGGAGACACCCAGGGATCTCCCAACACGGAAACACAATTTGACAGTCACAGTCACATCAGAGCTAGACCTTAAGTCTTATAATTAACTTATTCTTTCTGTACTAGAGCCCGAACCAGTAATTCTAACCCTAGCCATGACTCTTGGACATGCCCCTTAATCGTAACCATTGGTATCACTCACGCTTCATCGTGATCCTTTACCTCAATCCCGCACTTGCCCTCCCATCAGAGAGAAACCTGAAGCCTTTCCATAACCCTATCCTTCCTGTACACCTTACAGAACAAAACTAAACTTACTCTAGCCCTTGGAACTATACCTGAACCGACACCATCAGCTTCAACGTCTGTCATGCCGCACCATAAGCCTGAATCTCAAGGTCGCCGTCACCCTCACGTCAGGGACAGATGCGAACTCTAAATGTAACTGCATAATCCTGTCAATCTTACTGAACACCTAACCGTAACCCTAGTGCCAAGCCCTGGACTAGATTTTTCACCCGCAGCAATGATGTCAACTACGACACATCTTAATTCGGAGCTTGAATCTCACACTCGCACTGACATCAGAAGAGAACCCTAATTCTTTCGGAAACCGTCTTTTCTGCACTGATTTTCTCTTACAGATAACCCTAAGCGTATCCCAGGCCCCTTTCACTGAACCGCCACCATCAGCATCGACGTCTGTCATTCCTCCCCATAATCCTGAAGCTCGTTCTGGACGCTGCCCTCATGTCAGAGTCGGATCAGTACTCTAACTGTCACTCAATCTGCAGCATACTCCTTACCTTACAACTAATGCTGACCCTATCCCTGGTACCGGGATCTGACACTTCACCTTCATCATTGTTGTGACCCTCACTTCACCTGACACTTAAACTTATTCTTGCACTCACCCTCACATCAGAGGCGGATCCGAATTCTAACTGCAACCCTACTTCACCCGTACTCCTTATCAAACCCATAACCCTACCCTAGATCTGAACCTTGAATCAGATTATTCACCTTCATCGTTGCTACCCACTATGACACCCTTAATGGTGTGACTCGATCTCACACTCGCCCTCAATTTAGAATTGCACCCTAATTCTGTCCATAACCATATTATCTGCATAAACCTGCATAGACCTTTCCTTACAGAAAACTCTAACCCTGGAACAGGTTCCTTTACCTGCATGCTCACCACCAGCATTGATTTCACCGATGCCATACCTTAATGATGAAGTCCAAACTGGCCTTCACCCACACGTCAGAGTAGGATCCTCTATCTAAACATAACCACATCCACGGCATAAACTAAAACAATTCCCTATCCCTAACCCTAGCACATACCTGTGGCCTGACCATCCATAATCTCCATGGATGTGACCCTTGCCTCATTGTAAGCCTGCGACTGAATTGGACAGTTGCCCTAACCTTGCAGAAGGACCCTCAGTCTAAACGTACCAATACCCTGCCCCTACGGCTTTCCAAAATCCTAACCCTAACCCTAGCCCTGGCTGGTGGTCCTGACACCTCACCTTGACCATTGACGTCAACCATGCCTCACCATAAACCTGATCCACCATCTTGCACTCCCTTTCTCATCAGAACTAGAAGCCAACTCTATCCATAAAGCCACTGTCTCTGCATACCAGAGAGAACAAAAAATTTTAACTCTAAAACTGGTGCCTGGACCTATACACAAAGCGTCATTATCACAAACACCCAGGGATCTCCTCAACACGGAAACGCAAATTCACACTCGCACTCACATCAGAGGTAGACCCTAACCCTAATAATTAACTTATCCTTTCTGCACAACAGCCCTAACCTCTATATTCAAAGCCTAGCCATGACTCTTGGACCTGCCCCTTCACCATAACCATTGGCATCACCTGCGCTTCATCGTAATCCTAATCTTCAATCCCGAACGTGCCCTCCCATCGGAGAGAAACTCGAAATTTTTCCATAAACCTATCCTTCTTCTACACCTTACAGAACACAATAAACTTACTCTAGCCCTCGGCATTTTACCTGATCCAAAACCAACAGCCTCAATGTCTGTCTTGCCGCACCATAAGCCTGAAGCTCAAGGTGGCCCTCGCCCTCACTTCAGGGTCAGATGCAAACTCTAAATGTTACTCCACATTCCTGTAAATCTTACTGAACACCTAACCCTAACCCTAGCGCGAAGCCTTGGACTAGATTCTTCACCTACAACATTGATGTCAACTAAGACACATCTTAACTCGGAGCCTGAATTTCACATTCTCAATCACAACAGAAGAGAACCCTTATTCTCTCGGTAACCGTCTCTTCCGCAGAGATTTTCTCTTCCAGATAGCCCTAACCCTCTCCCAGGACCCTTTCACTGAACCGCTACCATCAGCATCGACGTCTGTCATTCGTTCCCACAACCCTGAAGCTCGTTCTGGCCACTGCCCTCTTGTCAGAGTCGGATCAGAACGCTAAATGTCACTCAATTTTCCGCAGACTCCTTACCTTACAACTAATGCCAACCCTATCCCTGGTGCCAGGATCTGACACTTCACCTTCATCATTGATGTCACACTCACTTCACCTTAAACCTTAAACTTATTCTTGCACAAAACCTCACATCAGAGGTGGATCCGAATTCTAACTGCAACCCTATCTCACCCGTACTCCTTATCGAACACATAACCCTAACCCTAGATCTGACCCTTGAACCAGAATCTTCACCTTCACCGTTGCTATCAACTATGACTCCCTTAATCCTCTGACTCGATCTTACACTCACACTCAATTCAGAATTTTTCGAAAATTCTGTCCATAACCATATTTTCTGCATAGACCTTTCCTTACAGAAAACCCTAACCCTAGCCCCGGATCCTTAACCTGAATGCTCACCGTCAGCATCGGTGTCACCGATGCCACATCTTGATGATGAAGTCCAAGCTGGCCTTCACCACACGTCAGAGTAGGATGCTTAATCTAAACATAACCACATCCACCGCATAAACTTTAGACAATTGCCTAACCCTAACCCTAGCACATTCCTGTGACCTGAGCCTCCAAAATCATCATGGACGTCACCCTTGCCTCACTGCGACTCAGTTGGACAGTTGCCCTAAACTTGGAGAAGGACCCTCAGTCTAAACGTACCAATTGCCTGCCCCTACAGCTTTCCAAAAACCTAACCCTAACACTACCCCTGGCTCGGGCTCCTGAGACCTCACCTTGACCATTGATGTCATCCATGCCTCACCATAAACCTGATCCACCATCTTGCGCACCCTGTCACATCAGACTCAGAAGCAAACTCTATCCGTAAAGAGAATGTTTCTGTATACCAGAGAGAACACAGAATTTTAACCCTGAAACTGATGCCTGGACCTGTAGACAGAGTGTCAGCATCGGAGACACCCAGGGATCTCCCAACACGGAAACACAATTTGACAGTCACAGTCACATCAGAGCTAGACCTTAAGTCTTATAATTAACTTATTCTTTCTGTACTAGAGCCCGAACCAGTAATTCTAACCCTAGCCATGACTCTTGGACATGCCCCTTAATCGTAACCATTGGTATCACTCACGCTTCATCGTAATCCTTTACCTCAATCCCGCACTTGCCCTCCCATCAGAGAGAAACCTGAAGCCTTTCCATAACCCTTTCCTTCCTGTACACCTTACAGAACAAAACTAAACTTACTCTAGCCCTTGGAACTATACCTGAACCGACACCATCAGCTTCAACGTCTGTCATGCCGCACCATAAGCCTGAATCTCAAGGTCGCCGTCACCCTCACGTCAGGGACAGATGCGAACTCTAAATGTAACTGCATAATCCTGTCAATCTTACTGAACACCTAACCGTAACCCTAGTGCCAAGCCCTGGACTAGATTTTTCACCCGCAGCAATGATGTCAACTACGACACATCTTAATTCGGAGCTTGAATCTCACACTCGCACTGACATCAGAAGAGAACCCTAATTCTTTCGGAAACCGTCTTTTCCGCACTGATTTTCTCTTACAGATAACCCTAAGCGTATCCCAGGCCCCTTTCACTGAACCGCCACCATCAGCATCGACGTCTGTCATTCCTCCCCATAATCCTGAAGCTCGTTCTGGACGCTGCCCTCATGTCAGAGTCGGATCAGTACTCTAACTGTCACTCAATCTGCAGCATACTCCTTACCTTACAACTAATGCTGACCCTATCCCTGGTACCGGGATCTGACACTTCACCTTCATCATTGTTGTAACCCTCACTTCACCTGAAACTTAAACTTATTCTTGCACTCACCCTCACATCAGAGGCGGATCCGAATTCTAACTGCAACCCTACTTCACCCGTACTCCTTATCAAACCCATAACCCTACCCTAGATCTGAACCTTGAATCAGATTATTCACCTTCATCGTTGCTACCCACTATGACACCCTTAATGGTGTGACTCGATCTCACACTCGCCCTCAATTTAGAATTGCACCCTAATTCTGTCCATAACCATATTATCTGCATAAACCTGCATAGACCTTTCCTTACAGAAAACTCTAACCCTAGAACAGGTTCCTTTACCTGCATGCTCACCACCAGCATTGATGTCACCGATGCCATACCTTAATGATGAAGTCCAAACTGGCCTTCACCCACACGTCAGAGTAGGATCCTCTATCTAAACATAACCACATCCACGGCATAAACTAAAACAATTCCCTATCCCTAACCCTAGCACATACCTGTGGCCTGACCATCCCTAATCAACATGGATGTGACCCTTGCCTCATTGTCAGCCTGCGACTGAATTGGACAGTTGCCCTAAACTTGCAGAAGGACCCTCAGTCTAAACGTACCAATACCCTGCCCCTACGGCTTTCCAAAATCCTAACCCTAACCCTAGCCCTGGCTGGTGGTCCTGACACCTCACCTTGACCATTGACGTCAACCATGCCTCACCATAAACCTGATCCACCATCTTGCACTCCCTTTCTCATCAGAACTAGAAGCCAACTCTATCCATAAAGCCACTGTCTCTGCATACCAGAGAGAACAAAAAATTTTAACTCTAAAACTGGTGCCTGGACCTATACACAAAGCGTCATTATCACAAACACCCAGGGATCTCCTCAACACGGAAACGCAAATTCACACTCGCACTCACATCAGAGGTAGACCCTAACCCTAATAATTAACTTATCCTTTCTGCACAACAGCCCTAACCTCTATATTCAAAGCCTAGCCATGACTCTTGGACCTGCCCCTTCACCATAACCATTGGCATCACCTGCGCTTCATCGTAATCCTAATCTTCAATCCCGAACGTGCCCTCCCATCGGAGAGAAACTCGAAATTTTTCCATAAACCTATCCTTCTTCTACACCTTACAGAACACAATAAACTTACTCTAGCCCTCGGCATTTTACCTGATCCAAAACCAACAGCCTCAATGTCTGTCTTGCCGCACCATAAGCCTGAAGCTCAAGGTGGCCCTCGCCCTCACTTCAGGGTCAGATGCAAACTCTAAATGTTACTCCACATTCCTGTAAATCTTACTGAACACCTAACCCTAACCCTAACGCGAAGCCTTGGACTAGATTCTTCACCTACAACATTGATGTCAACTAAGACACATCTTAACTCGGAGCCTGAATTTCACATTCTCAATCACAACAGAAGAGAACCCTTATTCTCTCGGTAACCGTCTCTTCCGCAGAGATTTTCTCTTACAGATAGCCCTAACCCTCTCCCAGGACCCTTTCACTGAACCGCTACCATCAGCATCGACGTCTGTCATTCGTTCCCACAACCCTGAAGCTCGTTCTGGCCACTGCCCTCTTGTCAGAGTCGGATCAGAACGCTAAATGTCACTCAATTTTCCGCAGACTCCTTACCTTACAACTAATGCCAACCCTATCCCTGGTGCCAGGATCTGACACTTCACCTTCATCATTGATGTCACACTCACTTCACCTTAAACCTTAAACTTATTCTTGCACAAAACCTCACATCAGAGGTGGATCCGAATTCTAACTGCAACCCTATCTCACCCGTACTCCTTATCGAACACATAACCCTAACCCTAGATCTGACCCTTGAACCAGAATCTTCACCTTCACCGTTGCTATCAACTATGACTCCCTTAATCCTCTGACTCGATCTCACACTCACACTCAATTCAGAATTTTTCGCAAATTCTGTCCATAACCATATTTTCTGCATAGACGTTTCCTTACAGAAAACCCTAACCCTAGCCCCGGATCCTTAACCTGAATGCTCACCGTCAGCATCGGTGTCACCGATGCCACATCTTGATGATGAAGTCCAAGCTGGCCTTCACCCACACGTCAGAGTAGGATGCTTAATCTAAACATAACCACATCCACCGCATAAACTTTAGACAATTGCCTAACCCTAACCCTAGCACATTCCTGTGACCTGAGCCTCCAAAATCATCATGGACGTCACCCTTGCCTCACTGCGACTCAGTTGGACAGTTGCCCTAAACTTGGAGAAGGACCCTCAGTCTAAACGTACCAATTGCCTGCCCCTACAGCTTTCCAAAAACCTAACCCTAACCCTACCCCAGGCTTGGGCTCCTGAGACCTCACCTTGACCATTGACGTCATCCATGCCTCACCATAAACCTGATCCACCATCTTGCGCACCCTTTCACATCAGACTCAGAAGCTAACTCTATCCGTAAAGAGAATGTTTCTGTATACCAGAGAGAACACAGAATTTTAACCCTGAAACTGATGCCTGGACCTGTAGACAGAGTGTCAGCATCGGAGACACCCAGGGATCTCCCAACACGGAAATACAATTTCACAGTCACAGTCACATCTGAGCTAGACCTTAAGTCTTATACTTAACTTATTCTTTCTGTACTAGAGCCCGAACCAGTAATTCTAACCCTAGCCATGACTCTTGGATATGCCCCTTAATCGTAACCATTGGCATCACTCACGCTTCATCGTAATCCTTTACCTCAATCCCGCACTTGCCCTCCCATCAGAGAGAAACCTGAAGCCTTTCCATAACCCTATCCTTCCTGTACACCTTACAGAACAAAACTAAACTTACTCTAGCCCTTGGAACTATACCTGAACCGACACCATCAGCTTCAACGTCTGTCATGCCGCACCATAAGCCTGAATCTCAAGGTCGCCGTCACCCTCACGTCAGGGACAGATGCGAACTCTAAATGTAACTGCATAATCCTGTCAATCTTACTGAACACCTAACCCTAACCCTAGTGCCAAGCCCTGGACTAGATTTTTCACCCGCAGCAATGATGTCAACTACGACACATCTTAATTCGGAGCTTGAATCTCACACTCGCACTGACATCAGAAGAGAACCCTAATTCTTTCGGAAACCGTCTTTTCTGCACTGATTTTCTCTTACAGATAACCCTAAGCGTATCCCAGGCCCCTTTCACTGAACCGCCACCATCAGCATCGACGTCTGTCATTCCTCCCCATAATCCTGAAGCTCGTTCTGGACGCTGCCCTCATGTCAGAGTCGGATCAGTACTCTAACTGTCACTCAATCTGCAGCATACTCCTTACCTTACAACTAATGCTGACCCTATCCCTGGTACCGGGATCTGACACTTCACCTTCATCATTGTTGTGACCCTCACTTCACCTGACACTTAAACTTATTCTTGCACTCACCCTCACATCAGAGGCGGATCCGAATTCTAACTGCAACCCTACTTCACCCGTACTCCTTATCAAACCCATAACCCTACCCTAGATCTGAACCTTGAATCAGATTATTCACCTTCATCGTTGCTACCCACTATGACACCCTTAATGGTGTGACTCGATCTCACACTCGCCCTCAATTTAGAATTGCACCCTAATTCTGTCCATAACCATATTATCTGCATAAACCTGCATAGACCTTTCCTTACAGAAAACTCTAACAGTGGAACAGGTTCCTTTACCTGCATGCTCACCACCAGCATTGATGTCACCGATGCCATACCTTAATGATGAAGTCCAAACTGGCCTTCACCCACACGTCAGAGTAGGATCCTCTATCTAAACATAACCACATCCACGGCATAAACTAAAACAATTCCCTATCCCTAACCCTAGCACATACCTGTGGCCTGACCATCCATAATCTCCATGGATGTGACCCTTGCCTCATTGTAAGCCTGCGACTGAATTGGACAGTTGCCCTAACATTGCAGAAGGACCCTCAGTCTAAACGTACCAATACCCTGCCCCTACGGCTTTCCAAAAACCTAACCCTAACCCTAGCCCTGGCTCGTGGTCCTGACACCTCACCTTGACCATTGACGTCAACCATGCCTCACCATAAACCTGATCCACCATCTTGCACTCCCTTTCTCATCAGAACTAGAAGCCAACTCTATCCATAAAGCCACTGTCTCTGCATACCAGAGAGAACAAAAAATTTTAACTCTAAAACTGGTGCCTGGACCTATACACAAAGCGTCATTATCACAAACACCCAGGGATCTCCTCAACACGGAAACGCAAATTCACACTCGCACTCACATCAGAGGTAGACCCTAACCCTAATAATTAACTTATCGTTTCTGCACAACAGCCCTAACCTCTATATTCAAAGCCTAGCCATGACTCTTGGACCTGCCCCTTCACCATAACCATTGGCATCTCCTGCGCTTCATCGTAATCCTAATCTTCAATCCCGAACGTGCCCTCCCATCGGAGAGATACTCGAAATTTTTCCATAAACCTATCCTTCTTCTACACCTTACAGAACACAATAAACTTACTCTAGCCCTCGGCATTTTACCTGATCCAAAACCAACAGCCTCAATGTCTGTCTTGCCGCACCATAAGCCTGAAGCTCAAGGTGGCCCTCGCCCTCACTTCAGGGTCAGATGCAAACTCTAAATGTTACTCCACATTCCTGTAAATCTTACTGAACACCTAACCCTAACCCTAGCGCGAAGCCTTGGACTAGATTCTTCACCTACAACATTGATGTCAACTAAGACACATCTTAACTCGGAGCCTGAATTTCACATTCTCAATCACAACAGAAGAGAACCCTTATTCTCTCGGTAACCGTCTCTTCCGCAGAGATTTTCTCTTCCAGATAGCCCTAACCCTCTCCCAGGACCCTTTCACTGAACCGCTACCATCAGCATCGACGTCTGTCATTCGTTCCCACAACCCTGAAGCTCGTTCTGGCCACTGCCCTCTTGTCAGAGTCGGATCAGAACGCTAAATGTCACTCAATTTTCCGCAGACTCCTTACCTTACAACTAATGCCAACCCTATCCCTGGTGCCAGGATCTGACACTTCACCTTCATCATTGATGTCACACTCACTTCACCTTAAACCTTAAACTTATTCTTGCACAAAACCTCACATCAGAGGTGGATCCGAATTCTAACTGCAACCCTATCTCACCCGTACTCCTTATCGAACACATAACCCTAACCCTAGATCTGACCCTTGAACCAGAATCTTCACCTTCACCGTTGCTATCAACTATGACTCCATTAATCCTCTGACTCGATCTCACACTCACACTCAATTCAGAATTTTTCGCAAATTCTGTCCATAACCATATTTTCTGCATAGACCTTTCCTTACAGAAAACCCTAACCCTAGCCCCGGATCCTTAACCTGAATGCTCACCATCAGCATCGGTGTCACCGAGGCCACATCTTGATGATGAAGTCCAAGCTGGCCTTCACCACACGTCAGAGTAGGATGCTTAATCTAAACATAACCACATCCACCGCATAAACTTTAGACAATTGCCTAACCCTAACCCTAGCACATTCCTGTGACCTGAGCCTCCAAAATCATCATGGACGTCACCCTTGCCTCACTGCGACTCAGTTGGACAGTTGCCCTAAACTTGGAGAAGGACCCTCAGTCTAAACGTACCAATTGCCTGCCCCTACAGCTTTCCAAAAACCTAACCCTAACACTACCCCTGGCTCGGGCTCCTGAGACCTCACCTTGACCATTGACGTCATCCATGCCTCACCATAAACCTGATCCACCATCTTGCGCACCCTGTCACATCAGACTCAGAAGCTAACTCTATCCGTAAAGAGAATGTTTCTGTATACCAGAGAGAACACAGAATTTTAACCCTGAAACTGATGCCTGGACCTGTAGACAGAGTGTCAGCATCGGAGACACCCAGGGATCTCCCAACACGGAAACACAATTTGACAGTCACAGTCACATCAGAGCTAGACCTTAAGTCTTATAATTAACTTATTCTTTCTGTACTAGAGCCCGAACCAGTAATTCTAACCCTAGCCATGACTCTTGGACATGCCCCTTAATCGTAACCATTGGTATCACTCACGCTTCATCGTAATCCTTTACCTCAATCCCGCACTTGCCCTCCCATCAGAGAGAAACCTGAAGCCTTTCCATAACCCTATCCTTCCTGTACACCTTACAGAAGAAAACTAAACTTACTCTAGCCCTTGGAACTATACCTGAACCGACACCATCAGCTTCAACGTCTGTCATGCCGCACCATAAGCCTGAATCTCAAGGTCGCCGTCACCCTCACGTCAGGGACAGATGCGAACTCTAAATGTAACTGCATAATCCTGTCAATCTTACTGAACACCTAACCGTAACCCTAGTGCCAAGCCCTGGACTAGATTTTTCACCCGCAGCAATGATGTCAACTACGACACATCTTAATTCGGAGCTTGAATCTCACACTCGCACTGACATCAGAAGAGAACCCTAATTCTTTCGGAAACCGTCTTTTCTGCACTGATTTTCTCTTACAGATAACCCTAAGCGTATCCCAGGCCCCTTTCACTGAACCGCCACCATCAGCATCGACGTCTGTCATTCCTCCCCATAATCCTGAAGCTCGTTCTGGACGCTGCCCTCATGTCAGAGTCGGATCAGTACTCTAACTGTCACTCAATCTGCAGCATACTCCTTACCTTACAACTAATGCTGACCCTATCCCTGGTACCGGGATCTGACACTTCACCTTCATCATTGTTGTAACCCTCACTTCACCTGAAACTTAAACTTATTCTTGCACTCACCCTCACATCAGAGGCGGATCCGAATTCTAACTGCAACCCTACTTCACCCGTACTCCTTATCAAACCCATAACCCTACCCTAGATCTGAACCTTGAATCAGATTATTCACCTTCATCGTTGCTACCCACTATGACACCCTTAATGGTGTGACTCGATCTCACACTCGCCCTCAATTTAGAATTGCACCCTAATTCTGTCCATAACCATATTATCTGCATAAACCTGCATAGACCTTTCCTTACAGAAAACTCTAACCCTAGAACAGGTTCCTTTACCTGCATGCTCACCACCAGCATTGATGTCACCGATGCCATACCTTAATGATGAAGTCCAAACTGGCCTTCACCCACACGTCAGAGTAGGATCCTCTATCTAAACATAACCACATCCACGGCATAAACTAAAACAATTCCCTATCCCTAACCCTAGCACATACCTGTGGCCTGACCATCCCTAATCAACATGGATGTGACCCTTGCCTCATTGTCAGCCTGCGACTGAATTGGACAGTTGCCCTAACCTTGCAGAAGGACCCTCAGTCTAAACGTACCAATACCCTACCCCTACGGCTTTCCAAAATCCTAACCCTAACCCTAGCCCTGGCTGGTGGTCCTGACACCTCACCTTGACCATTGACGTCAACCATGCCTCACCATAAACCTGATCCACCATCTTGCACTCCCTTTCTCATCAGAACTAGAAGCCAACTCTATCCATAAAGCCACTGTCTCTGCATACCAGAGAGAACAAAAAATTTTAACTCTAAAACTGGTGCCTGGACCTATACACAAAGCGTCATTATCACAAACACCCAGGGATCTCCTCAACACGGAAACGCAAATTCACACTCGCACTCACATCAGAGGTAGACCCTAACCCTAATAATTAACTTATCCTTTCTGCACAACAGCCCTAACCTCTATATTCAAAGCCTAGCCATGACTCTTGGACCTGCCCCTTCACCATAACCATTGGCATCACCTGCGCTTCATCGTAATCCTAATCTTCAATCCCGAACGTGCCCTCCCATCGGAGAGAAACTCGAAATTTTTCCATAAACCTATCCTTCTTCTACACCTTACAGAACACAATAAACTTACTCTAGCCCTCGGCATTTTACCTGATCCAAAACCAACAGCCTCAATGTCTGTCTTGCCGCACAATAAGCCTGAAGCTCAAGGTGGCCCTCGCCCTCACTTCAGGGTCAGATGCAAACTCTAAATGTTACTCCACATTCCTGTAAATCTTACTGAACACCTAACCCTAACCCTAACGCGAAGCCTTGGACTAGATTCTTCACCTACAACATTGATGTCAACTAAGACACATCTTAACTCGGAGCCTGAATTTCACATTCTCAATCACAACAGAAGAGAACCCTTATTCTCTCGGTAACCGTCTCTTCCGCAGAGATTTTCTCTTACAGATAGCCCTAACCCTCTCCCAGGACCCTTTCACTGAACCGCTACCATCAGCATCGACGTCTGTCATTCGTTCCCACAACCCTGAAGCTCGTTCTGGCCACTGCCCTCTTGTCAGAGTCGGATCAGAACGCTAAATGTCACTCAATTTTCCGCAGACTCCTTACCTTACAACTAATGCCAACCCTATCCCTGGTGCCAGGATCTGACACTTCACCTTCATCATTGATGTCACACTCACTTCACCTTAAACCTTAAACTTATTCTTGCACAAAACCTCACATCAGAGGTGGATCCGAATTCTAACTGCAACCCTATCTCACCCGTACTCCTTATCGAACACATAACCCTAACCCTAGATCTGACCCTTGAACCAGAATCTTCACCTTCACCATTGCTATCAACTATGACTCCCTTAATCCTCTGACTCGATCTCACACTCACACTCAATTCAGAATTTTTCGCAAATTCTGTCCATAACCATATTTTCTGCATAGACGTTTCCTTACAGAAAACCCTAACCCTAGCCCCGGATCCTTAACCTGAATGCTCACCGTCAGCATCGGTGTCACCGATGCCACATCTTGATGATGAAGTCCAAGCTGGCCTTCACCCACACGTCAGAGTAGGATGCTTAATCTAAACATAACCACATCCACCGCATAAACTTTAGACAATTGCCTAACCCTAACCCTAGCACATTCCTGTGACCTGAGCCTCCAAAATCATCATGGACGTCACCCTTGCCTCACTGCGACTCAGTTGGACAGTTGCCCTAAACTTGGAGAAGGACCCTCAGTCTAAACGTACCAATTGCCTGCCCCTACAGCTTTCCAAAAACCTAACCCTAACCCTACCCCAGGCTTGGGCTCCTGAGACCTCACCTTGACCATTGACGTCATCCATGCCTCACCATAAACCTGATCCACCATCTTGCGCACCCTTTCACATCAGACTCAGAAGCTAACTCTATCCGTAAAGAGAATGTTTCTGTATACCAGAGAGAACACAGAATTTTAACCCTGAAACTGATGCCTGGACCTGTAGACAGAGTGTCAGCATCGGAGACACCCAGGGATCTCCCAACACGGAAATACAATTTCACAGTCACAGTCACATCTGAGCTAGACCTTAAGTCTTATACTTAACTTATTCTTTCTGTACTAGAGCCCGAACCAGTAATTCTAACCCTAGCCATGACTCTTGGATATGCCCCTTAATCGTAACCATTGGCATCACTCACGCTTCATCGTAATCCTTTACCTCAATCCCGCACTTGCCCTCCCATCAGAGAGAAACCTGAAGCCTTTCCATAACCCTATCCTTCCTGTACACCTTACAGAACAAAACTAAACTTACTCTAGCCCTTGGAACTATACCTGAACCGACACCATCAGCTTCAACGTCTGTCATGCCGCACCATAAGCCTGAATCTCAAGGTCGCCGTCACCCTCACGTCAGGGACAGATGCGAACTCTAAATGTAACTGCATAATCCTGTCAATCTTACTGAACACCTAACCCTAACCCTAGTGCCAAGCCCTGGACTAGATTTTTCACCCGCAGCAATGATGTCAACTACGACACATCTTAATTCGGAGCTTGAATCTCACACTCGCACTGACATCAGAAGAGAACCCTAATTCTTTCGGAAACCGTCTTTTCTGCACTGATTTTCTCTTACAGATAACCCTAAGCGTATCCCAGGCCCCTTTCACTGAACCGCCACCATCAGCATCGACGTCTGTCATTCCTCCCCATAATCCTGAAGCTCGTTCTGGACGCTGCCCTCATGTCAGAGTCGGATCAGTACTCTAACTGTCACTCAATCTGCAGCATACTCCTTACCTTACAACTAATGCTGACCCTATCCCTGGTACCGGGATCTGACACTTCACCTTCATCATTGTTGTGACCCTCACTTCACCTGACACTTAAACTTATTCTTGCACTCACCCTCACATCAGAGGCGGATCCGAATTCTAACTGCAACCCTACTTCACCCGTACTCCTTATCAAACCCATAACCCTACCCTAGATCTGAACCTTGAATCAGATTATTCACCTTCATCGTTGCTACCCACTATGACACCCTTAATGGTGTGACTCGATCTCACACTCGCCCTCAATTTAGAATTGCACCCTAATTCTGTCCATAACCATATTATCTGCATAAACCTGCATAGACCTTTCCTTACAGAAAACTCTAACCCTGGAACAGGTTCCTTTACCTGCATGCTCACCACCAGCATTGATGTCACCGATGCCATACCTTAATGATGAAGTCCAAACTGGCCTTCACCCACACGTCAGAGTAGGATCCTCTATCTAAACATAACCACATCCACGGCATAAACTAAAACAATTCCCTATCCCTAACCCTAGCACATACCTGTGGCCTGACCATCCATAATCTCCATGGATGTGACCCTTGCCTCATTGTAAGCCTGCGACTGAATTGGACAGTTGCCCTAACTTTGCAGAAGGACCCTCAGTCTAAACGTACCAATACCCTGCCCCTACGGCTTTCCAAAATCCTAACCCTAACCCTAGCCCTGGCTCGTGGTCCTGACACCTCACCTTGACCATTGACGTCAACCATGCCTCACCATAAACCTGATCCACCATCTTGCACTCCCTTTCTCATCAGAACTAGAAGCCAACTCTATCCATAAAGCCACTGTCTCTGCATACCAGAGACAACAAAAAATTTTAACTCTAAAACTGGTGCCTGGACCTATACACAAAGCGTCATTATCACAAACACCCAGGGATCTCCTCAACACGGAAACGCAAATTCACACTCGCACTCACATCAGAGGTAGACCCTAACCCTAATAATTAACTTATCCTTTCTGCACAACAGCCCTAACCTCTATATTCAAAGCCTAGCCATGACTCTTGGACCTGCCCCTTCACCATAACCATTGGCATCTCCTGCGCTTCATCGTAATCCTAATCTTCAATCCCGAACGTGTCCTCCCATCGGAGAGATACTCGAAATTTTTCCATAAACCTATCCTTCTTCTACACCTTACAGAACACAATAAACTTACTCTAGCCCTCGGCATTTTACCTGATCCAAAACCAACAGCCTCAATGTCTGTCTTGCCGCACCATAAGCCTGAAGCTCAAGGTGGCCCTCGCCCTCACTTCAGGGTCAGATGCAAACTCTAAATGTTACTCCACATTCCTGTAAATCTTACTGAACACCTAACCCTAACCCTAGCGCGAAGCCTTGGACTAGATTCTTCACCTACAACATTGATGTCAACTAAGACACATCTTAACTCGGAGCCTGAATTTCACATTCTCAATCACAACAGAAGAGAACCCTTATTCTCTCGGTAACCGTCTCTTCCGCAGAGATTTTCTCTTACAGATAGCCCTAACCCTCTCCCAGGACCCTTTCACTGAACCGCTACCATCAGCATCGACGTCTGTCATTCGTTCCCACAACCCTGAAGCTCGTTCTGGCCACTGCCCTCTTGTCAGAGTCGGATCAGAACGCTAAATGTCACTCAATTTTCCGCAGACTCCTTACCTTACAACTAATGCCAACCCTATCCCTGGTGCCAGGATCTGACACTTCACCTTCATCATTGATGTCACACTCACTTCACCTTAAACCTTAAACTTATTCTTGCACAAAACCTCACATCAGAGGTGGATCCGAATTCTAACTGCAACCCTATCTCACCCGTACTCCTTATCGAACACATAACCCTAACCCTAGATCTGACCCTTGAACCAGAATCTTCACCTTCACCGTTGCTATCAACTATGACTCCATTAATCCTCTGACTCGATCTCACACTCACACTCAATTCAGAATTTTTCGCAAATTCTGTCCATAACCATATTTTCTGCATAGACCTTTCCTTACAGAAAACCCTAACCCTAGCCCCGGATCCTTAACCTGAATGCTCACCGTCAGCATCGGTGTCACCGATGCCACATCTTGATGATGAAGTCCAAGCTGGCCTTCACCACACGTCAGAGTAGGATGCTTAATCTAAACATAACCACATCCACCGCATAAACTTTAGACAATTGCCTAACCCTAACCCTAGCACATTCCTGTGACCTGAGCCTCCAAAATCATCATGGACGTCACCCTTGCCTCACTGCGACTCAGTTGGACAGTTGCCCTAAACTTGGAGAAGGACCCTCAGTCTAAACGTACCAATTGCCTGCCCCTACAGCTTTCCAAAAACCTAACCCTAACACTACCCCTGGCTCGGGCTCCTGAGACCTCACCTTGACCATTGACGTCATCCATGCCTCACCATAAACCTGATCCACCATCTTGCGCACCCTGTCACATCAGACTCAGAAGCTAACTCTATCCGTAAAGAGAATGTTTCTGTATACCAGAGAGAACACAGAATTTTAACCCTGAAACTGATGCCTGGACCTGTAGACAGAGTGTCAGCATCGGAGACACCCAGGGATCTCCCAACACGGAAACACAATTTGACAGTCACAGTCACATCAGAGCTAGACCTTAAGTCTTATAATTAACTTATTCTTTCTGTACTAGAGCCCGAACCAGTAATTCTAACCCTAGCCATGACTCTTGGACATGCCCCTTAATCGTAACCATTGGTATCACTCACGCTTCATCGTAATCCTTTACCTCAATCCCGCACTTGCCCTCCCATCAGAGAGAAACCTGAAGCCTTTCCATAACCCTATCCTTCCTGTACACCTTACAGAACAAAACTAAACTTACTCTAGCCCTTGGAACTATACCTGAACCGACACCATCAGCTTCAACGTCTGTCATGCCGCACCATAAGCCTGAATCTCAAGGTCGCCGTCACCCTCACGTCAGGGACAGATGCGAACTCTAAATGTAACTGCATAATCCTGTCAATCTTACTGAACACCTAACCCTAACCCTAGTGCCAAGCCCTGGACTAGATTTTTCACCCGCAGCAATGATGTCAACTACGACACATCTTAATTCGGAGCTTGAATCTCACACTCGCACTGACATCAGAAGAGAACCCTAATTCTTTCGGAAACCGTCTTTTCTGCACTGATTTTCTCTTACAGATAACCCTAAGCGTATCCCAGGCCCCTTTCACTGAACCGCCACCATCAGCATCGACGTCTGTCATTCCTCCCCATAATCCTGAAGCTCGTTCTGGACGCTGCCCTCATGTCAGAGTCGGATCAGTACTCTAACTGTCACTCAATCTGCAGCATACTCCTTACCTTACAACTAATGCTGACCCTATCCCTGGTACCGGGATCTGACACTTCACCTTCATCATTGTTGTAACCCTCACTTCACCTGAAACTTAAACTTATTCTTGCACTCACCCTCACATCAGAGGCGGATCCGAATTCTAACTGCAACCCTACTTCACCCGTACTCCTTATCAAACCCATAACCCTACCCTAGATCTGAACCTTGAATCAGATTATTCACCTTCATCGTTGCTACCCACTATGACACCCTTAATGGTGTGACTCGATCTCACACTCGCCCTCAATTTAGAATTGCACCCTAATTCTGTCCATAACCATATTATCTGCATAAACCTGCATAGACCTTTCCTTACAGAAAACTCTAACCCTAGAACAGGTTCCTTTACCTGCATGCTCACCACCAGCATTGATGTCACCGATGCCATACCTTAATGATGAAGTCCAAACTGGCCTTCACCCACACGTCAGAGTAGGATCCTCTATCTAAACATAACCACATCCACGGCATAAACTAAAACAATTCCCTATCCCTAACCCTAGCACATACCTGTGGCCTGACCATCCCTAATCAACATGGATGTGACCCTTGCCTCATTGTCAGCCTGCGACTGAATTGGACAGTTGCCCTAACCTTGCAGAAGGACCCTCAGTCTAAACGTACCAATACCCTGCCCCTACGGCTTTCCAAAATCCTAACCCTAACCCTAGCCCTGGCTGGTGGTCCTGACACCTCACCTTGACCATTGACGTCAACCATGCCTCACCATAAACCTGATCCACCATCTTGCACTCCCTTTCTCATCAGAACTAGAAGCCAACTCTATCCATAAAGCCACTGTCTCTGCATACCAGAGAGAACAAAAAATTTTAACTCTAAAACTGGTGCCTGGACCTATACACAAAGCGTCATTATCACAAACACCCAGGGATCTCCTCAACACGGAAACGCAAATTCACACTCGCACTCACATCAGAGGTAGACCCTAACCCTAATAATTAACTTATCCTTTCTGCACAACAGCCCTAACCTCTATATTCAAAGCCTAGCCATGACTCTTGGACCTGCCCCTTCACCATAACCATTGGCATCACCTGCGCTTCATCGTAATCCTAATCTTCAATCCCGAACGTGCCCTCCCATCGGAGAGAAACTCGAAATTTTTCCATAAACCTATCCTTCTTCTACACCTTACAGAACACAATAAACTTACTCTAGCCCTCGGCATTTTACCTGATCCAAAACCAACAGCCTCAATGTCTGTCTTGCCGCACCATAAGCCTGAAGCTCAAGGTGGCCCTCGCCCTCACTTCAGGGTCAGATGCAAACTCTAAATGTTACTCCACATTCCTGTAAATCTTACTGAACACCTAACCCTAACCCTAACGCGAAGCCTTGGACTAGATTCTTCACCTACAACATTGATGTCAACTAAGACACATCTTAACTCGGAGCCTGAATTTCACATTCTCAATCACAACAGAAGAGAACCCTTATTCTCTCGGTAACCGTCTCTTCCGCAGAGATTTTCTCTTACAGATAGCCCTAACCCTCTCCCAGGACCCTTTCACTGAACCGCTACCATCAGCATCGACGTCTGTCATTCGTTCCCACAACCCTGAAGCTCGTTCTGGCCACTGCCCTCTTGTCAGAGTCGGATCAGAACGCTAAATGTCACTCAATTTTCCGCAGACTCCTTACCTTACAACTAATGCCAACCCTATCCCTGGTGCCAGGATCTGACACTTCACCTTCATCATTGATGTCACACTCACTTCACCTTAAACCTTAAACTTATTCTTGCACAAAACCTCACATCAGAGGTGGATCCGAATTCTAACTGCAACCCTATCTCACCCGTACTCCTTATCGAACACATAACCCTAACCCTAGATCTGACCCTTGAACCAGAATCTTCACCTTCACCGTTGCTATCAACTATGACTCCCTTAATCCTCTGAGTCGATCTCACACTCACACTCAATTCAGAATTTTTCGCAAATTCTGTCCATAACCATATTTTCTGCATAGACGTTTCCTTACAGAAAACCCTAACCCTAGCCCCGGATCCTTAACCTGAATGCTCACCGTCAGCATCGGTGTCACCGATGCCACATCTTGATGATGAAGTCCAAGCTGGCCTTCACCCACACGTCAGAGTAGGATGCTTAATCTAAACATAACCACATCCACCGCATAAACTTTAGACAATTGCCTAACCCTAACCCTAGCACATTCCTGTGACCTGAGCCTCCAAAATCATCATGGACGTCACCCTTGCCTCACTGCGACTCAGTTGGACAGTTGCCCTAAACTTGGAGAAGGACCCTCAGTCTAAACGTACCAATTGCCTGCCCCTACAGCTTTCCAAAAACCTAACCCTAACCCTACCCCAGGCTTGGGCTCCTGAGACCTCACCTTGACCATTGACGTCATCCATGCCTCACCATAAACCTGATCTACCATCTTGCGCACCCTTTCACATCAGACTCAGAAGCTAACTCTATCCGTAAAGAGAATGTTTCTGTATACCAGAGAGAACACAGAATTTTAACCCTGAAACTGATGCCTGGACCTGTAGACAGAGTGTCAGCATCGGAGACACCCAGGGATCTCCCAACACGGAAATACAATTTCACAGTCACAGTCACATCTGAGCTAGACCTTAAGTCTTATACTTAACTTATTCTTTCTGTACTAGAGCCCGAACCAGTAATTCTAACCCTAGCCATGACTCTTGGACATGCCCCTTAATCGTAACCATTGGCATCACTCACGCTTCATCGTAATCCTTTACCTCAATCCCGCACTTGCCCTCCCATCAGAGAGAGACCTGAAGCCTTTCCATAACCCTATCCTTCCTGTACACCTTACAGAACAAAACTAAACTTACTCTAGCCCTTGGAACTATACCTGAACCGACACCATCAGCTTCAACGTCTGTCATGCCGCACCATAAGCCTGAATCTCAAGGTCGCCGTCACCCGCACGTCAGGGACCGATGCGAACTCTAAATGTAACTGCATAATCCTGTCAATCTTACTGAACACCTAACCCTAACCCTAGTGCCAAGCCCTGGACTAGATTTTTCACCCGCAGCAATGATGTCAACTACGACACATCTTAATTCGGAGCTTGAATCTCACACTCGCACTGACATCAGAAGAGAACCCTAATTCTTTCGGAAACCGTCTTTTCCGCACTGATTTTCTCTTACAGATAACCCTAAGCGTATCCCAGGCCCCTTTCACTGAACCGCCACCATCAGCATCGACGTCTGTCATTCCTCCCCATAATCCTGAAGCTCGTTCTGGACGCTGCCCTCATGTCAGAGTCGGATCAGTACTCTAACTGTCACTCAATCTACAGCATACTCCTTACCTTACAACTAATGCTGACCCTATCCCTGGTACCGGGATCTGACACTTCACCTTCATCATTGTTGTGACCCTCACTTCACCTGAAACTTAAACTTATTCTTGCACTCACCCTCACATCAGAGGCGGATCCGAATTCTAACTGCAACCCTACTTCACCCGTACTCCTTATCAAACCCATAACCCTACCCTAGATCTGAACCTTGAATCAGATTATTCACCTTCATCGTTGCTACCCACTATGACACCCTTAATGGTGTGACTCGATCTCACACTCGCCCTCAATTTAGAATTGCACCCTAATTCTGTCCATAACCATATTATCTGCATAAACCTGCATACACCTTTCCTTACAGAAAACTCTAACCCTAGAACAGGTTCCTTTACCTGCATGCTCACCACCAGCATTGATGTCACCGATGCCATACCTTAATGATGAAGTCCAAACTGGCCTTCACCCACACGTCAGAGTAGGATCCTCTATCTAAACATAACCACATCCACGGCATAAACTAAAACAATTCCCTATCCCTAACCCTAGCACATACCTGTGGCCTGACCATCCATAATCTCCATGGATGTGACCCTTGCCTCATTGTAAGCCTGCGACTGAATTGGACAGTTGCCCTAACCTTGCAGAAGGACCCTCAGTCTAAACGTACCAATACCCTGCCCCTACGGCTTTCCAAAATCCTAACCCTAACCCTAGCCCTGGCTCGTGGTCCTGACACCTCACCTTGACATTGACGTCAACCATGCCTCACCATAAACCTGATCCACCATCTTGCACTCCCTTTCTCATCAGAACTAGAAGCCAACTCTATCCATAAAGCCACTGTCTCTGCATACCAGAAGGAACAAAAAATTTTAACTCTAAAACTGGTGCCTGGACCTATACACAAAGCGTCATTATCACAAACACCCAGGGATCTCCTCAACACGGAAACGCAAATTCACACTCGCACTCCCATCAGAGGTAGACCCTAACCCTAATAATTAACTTATCGTTTCTGCACAACAGCCCTAACCTCTATATTCAAAGCCTAGCCATGACTCTTGGACCTGCCCCTTCACCATAACCATTGGCATCTCCTGCGCTTCATCGTAATCCTAATCTTCAATCCCGAACGTGCCCTCCCATCGGAGAGATACTCGAAATTTTTCCATAAACCTATCCTTCTTCTACACCTTACAGAACACAATAAACTTACTCTAGCCCTCGGCATTTTACCTGATCCAAAACCAACAGCCTCAATGTCTGTCTTGCCGCACCATAAGCCTGAAGCTCAAGGTGGCCCTCGCCCTCACTTCAGGGTCAGATGCAAACTCTAAATGTTACTCCACATTCCTGTAAATCTTACTGAACACCTAACCCTAACCCTAGCGCGAAGCCTTGGACTAGATTCTTCACCTACAACATTGATGTCAACTAAGACACATCTTAACTCGGAGCCTGAATTTCACATTCTCAATCACAACAGAAGAGAACCCTTATTCTCTCGGTAACCGTCTCTTCCGCAGAGATTTTCTCTTCCAGATAGCCCTAACCCTCTCCCAGGACCCTTTCACTGAACCGCTACCATCAGCATCGACGTCTGTCATTCGTTCCCACAACCCTGAAGCTCGTTCTGGCCACTGCCCTCTTGTCAGAGTCGGATCAGAACGCTAAATGTCACTCAATTTTCCGCAGACTCCTTACCTTACAACTAATGCCAACCCTATCCCTGGTGCCAGGATCTGACACTTCACCTTCATCATTGATGTCACACTCACTTCACCTTAAACCTTAAACTTATTCTTGCACAAAACCTCACATCAGAGGTGGATCCGAATTCTAACTGCAACCCTATCTCACCCGTACTCCTTATCGAACACATAACCCTAACCCTAGATCTGACCCTTGAACCAGAATCTTCACCTTCACCGTTGCTATCAACTATGACTCCCTTAATCCTCTGACTCGATCTCACACTCACACTCAATTCAGAATTTTTCGCAAATTCTGTCCATAACCATATTTTCTGCATAGACCTTTCCTTACAGAAAACCCTAACCCTAGCCCCGGATCCTTAACCTGAATGCTCACCGTCAGCATCGGTGTCACCGATGCCACATCTTGATGATGAAGTCCAAGCTGGCCTTCACCACACGTCAGAGTAGGATGCTTAATCTAAACATAACCACATCCACCGCATAAACTTTAGACAATTGCCTAACCCTAACCCTAGCACATTCCTGTGACCTGAGCCTCCAAAATCATCATGGACGTCACCCTTGCCTCACTGCGACTCAGTTGGACAGTTGCCCTAAACTTGGAGAAGGACCCTCAGTTCAAACGTACCAATTGCCTGCCCCTACAGCTTTCCAAAAACCTAACCCTAACACTACCCCTGGCTCGGGCTCCTGAGACCTCACCTTGACCATTGATGTCATCCATGCCTCACCATAAACCTGATCCACCATCTTGCGCACCCTGTCACATCAGACTCAGAAGCTAACTCTATCCGTAAAGAGAATGTTTCTGTATACCAGAGAGAACACAGAATTTTAACCCTGAAACTGATGCCTGGACCTGTAGACAGAGTGTCAGCATCGGAGACACCCAGGGATCTCCCAACACGGAAACACAATTTGACAGTCACAGTCACATCAGAGCTAGACCTTAAGTCTTATAATTAACTTATTCTTTCTGTACTAGAGCCCGAACCAGTAATTCTAACCCTAGCCATGACTCTTGGACATGCCCCTTAATCGTAACCATTGGTATCACTCACGCTTCATCGTAATCCTTTACCTCAATCCCGCACTTGCCCTCCCATCAGAGAGAAACCTGAAGCCTTTCCATAACCCTATCCTTCCTGTACACCTTACAGAACAGAACTAAACTTACTCTAGCCCTTGGAACTATACCTGAACCGACACCATCAGCTTCAACGTCTGTCATGCCGCACCATAAGCCTGAATCTCAAGGTCGCCGTCACCCTCACGTCAGGGACAGATGCGAACTCTAAATGTAACTGCATAATCCTGTCAATCTTACTGAACACCTAACCCTAACCCTAGTGCCAAGCCCTGGACTAGATTTTTCACCCGCAGCAATGATGTCAACTACGACACATCTTAATTCGGAGCTTGAATCTCACACTCGCACTGACATCAGAAGAGAACCCTAATTCTTTCGGAAACCGTCTTTTCTGCACTGATTTTCTCTTACAGATAACCCTAAGCGTATCCCAGGCCCCTTTCACTGAACCGCCACCATCAGCATCGACGTCTGTCATTCCTCCCCATAATCCTGAAGCTCGTTCTGGACGCTGCCCTCATGTCAGAGTCGGATCAGTACTCTAACTGTCACTCAATCTGCAGCATACTCCTTACCTTACAACTAATGCTGACCCTATCCCTGGTACCGGGATCTGACACTTCACCTTCATCATTGTTGTAACCCTCACTTCACCTGAAACTTAAACTTATTCTTGCACTCACCCTCACATCAGAGGCGGATCCGAATTCTAACTGCAACCCTACTTCACCCGTACTCCTTATCAAACCCATAACCCTACCCTAGATCTGAACCTTGAATCAGATTATTCACCTTCATCGTTGCTACCCACTATGACACCCTTAATGGTGTGACTCGATCTCACACTCGCCCTCAATTTAGAAATCCACCCTAATTCTGTCCATAACCATATTATCTGCATAAACCTGCATAGACCTTTCCTTACAGAAAACTCTAACCCTAGAACAGGTTCCTTTACCTGCATGCTCACCACCAGCATTGATGTCACCGATGCCATACCTTAATGATGAAGTCCAAACTGGCCTTCACCCACACGTCAGAGTAGGATCCTCTATCTAAACATAACCACATCAACGGCATAAACTAAAACAATTCCCTATCCCTAACCCTAGCACATACCTGTGGCCTGACCATCCCTAATCAACATGGATGTGACCCTTGCCTCATTGTCAGCCTGCGACTGAATTGGACAGTTGCCCTAAACTTGCAGAAGGACCCTCAGTCTAAACGTACCAATACCCTGCCCCTATGGCTTTCCAAAATCCTAACCCTAACCCTAGCCCTGGCTGGTGGTCCTGACACCTCACCTTGACCATTGACGTCAACCATGCCTCACCATAAACCTGATCCACCATCTTGCACTCCCTTTCTCATCAGAACTAGAAGCCAACTCTATCCATAAAGCCACTGTCTCTGCATACCAGAGAGAACAAAAAATTTTAACTCTAAAACTGGTGCCTGGACCTATACACAAAGCGTCATTATCACAAACACCCAGGGATCTCCTCAACACGGAAACGCAAATTCACACTCGCACTCACATCAGAGGTAGACCCTAACCCTAATAATTAACTTATCCTTTCTGCACAACAGCCCTAACCTCTATATTCAAAGCCTAGCCATGACTCTTGGACCTGCCCCTTCACCATAACCATTGGCATCACCTGCGCTTCATCGTAATCCTAATCTTCAATCCCGAACGTGCCCTCCAATCGGAGAGAAACTCGAAATTTTTCCATAAACCTATCCTTCTTCTACACCTTACAGAACACAATAAACTTACTCTAGCCCTCGGCATTTTACCTGATCCAAAACCAACAGCCTCAATGTCTGTCTTGCCGCACCATAAGCCTGAAGCTCAAGGTGGCCCTCGCCCTCACTTCAGGGTCAGATGCAAACTCTAAATGTTACTCCACATTCCTGTAAATCTTACTGAACACCTAACCCTAACCCTAGCGCGAAGCCTTGGACTAGATTCTTCACCTACAACATTGATGTCAACTAAGACACATCTTAACTCGGAGCCTGAATTTCACATTCTCAATCACAACAGAAGAGAACCCTTATTCTCTCGGTAACCGTCTCTTCCGCAGAGATTTTCTCTTCCAGATAGCCCTAACCCTCTCCCAGGACCCTTTCACTGAACCGCTACCATCAGCATCGACGTCTGTCATTCGTTCCCACAACCCTGAAGCTCGTTCTGGCCACTGCCCTCTTGTCAGAGTCGGATCAGAACGCTAAATGTCACTCAATTTTCCGCAGACTCCTTACCTTACAACTAATGCCAACCCTATCCCTGGTGCCAGGATCTGACACTTCACCTTCATCATTGATGTCACACTCACTTCACCTTAAACCTTAAACTTATTCTTGCACAAAACCTCACATCAGAGGTGGATCCGAATTCTAACTGCAACCCTATCTCACCCGTACTCCTTATCGAACACATAACCCTAACCCTAGATCTGACCCTTGAACCAGAATCTTCACCATCACTGTTGCTATCAACTATGACTCCATTAATCCTCTGACTCGATCTCACACTCACACTCAATTCAGAATTTTTCGCAAATTCTGTCCATAACCATATTTTCTGCATAGACCTTTCCTTACAGAAAACCCTAACCCTAGCCCCGGATCCTTAACCTGAATGCTCACCGTCAGCATCGGTGTCACCGATGCCACATCTTGATGATGAAGTCCAAGCTGGCCTTCACCACACGTCAGAGTAGGATGCTTAATCTAAACATAACCACATCCACCGCATAAACTTTAGACAATTGCCTAACCCTAACCCTAGCACATTCCTGTGACCTGAGCCTCCAAAATCATCATGGACGTCACCCTTGCCTCACTGCGACTCAGTTGGACAGTTGCCCTAAACTTGGAGAAGGACCCTCAGTCTAAACGTACCAATTGCCTGCCCCTACAGCTTTCCAAAAACCTAACCCTAACACTACCCCTGGCTCGGGCTCCTGAGACCTCACCTTGACCATTGATGTCATCCATGCCTCACCATAAACCTGATCCACCATCTTGCGCACCCTGTCACATCAGACTCAGAAGCTAACTCTATCCGTAAAGAGAATGTTTCTGTATACCAGAGAGAACACAGAATTTTAACCCTGAAACTGATGCCTGGACCTGTAGACAGAGTGTCAGCATCGGAGACACCCAGGGATCTCCCAACACGGAAACACAATTTGACAGTCACAGTCACATCAGAGCTAGACCTTAAGTCTTATAATTAACTTATTCTTTCTGTACTAGAGCCCGAACCAGTAATTCTAACCCTAGCCATGACTCTTGGACATGCCCCTTAATCGTAAAAATTGGTATCACTCACGCTTCATCGTAATCCTTTACCTCAATCCCGCACTTGCCCTCCCATCAGAGAGAAACCTGAAGCCTTTCCATAACCCTATCCTTCCTGTACACCTTACAGAACAAAACTAAACTTACTCTAGCCCTTGGAACTATACCTGAACCGACACCATCAGCTTCAACGTCTGTCATGCCGCACCATAAGCCTGAATCTCAAGGTCGCCGTCACCCTCACGTCAGGGACAGATCCGAACTCTAAATGTAACTGCATAATCCTGTCAATCTTACTGAACACCTAACCGTAACCCTAGTGCCAAGCCCTGGACTAGATTTTTCACCCGCAGCAATGATGTCAACTACGACACATCTTAATTCGGAGCTTGAATCTCACACTCGCACTGACATCAGAAGAGAACCCTAATTCTTTCGGAAACCGTCTTTTCTGCACTGATTTTCTCTTACAGATAACCCTAAGCGTATCCCAGGCCCCTTTCACTGAACCGCCACCATCAGCATCGACGTCTGTCATTCCTCCCCATAATCCTGAAGCTCGTTCTGGACGCTGCCCTCATGTCAGAGTCGGATCAGTACTCTAACTGTCACTCAATCTGCAGCATACTCCTTACCTTACAACTAATGCTGACCCTATCCCTGGTACCGGGATCTGACACTTCACCTTCATCATAGTTGTAACCCTCACTTCACCTGAAACTTAAACTTATTCTTGCACTCACCCTCACATCAGAGGCGGATCCGAATTCTAACTGCAACCCTACTTCACCCGTACTCCTTATCAAACCCATAACCCTACCCTAGATCTGAACCTTGAATCAGATTATTCACCTTCATCGTTGCTACCCACTATGACACCCTTAATGGTGTGACTCGATCTCACACTCGCCCTCAATTTAGAATTGCACCCTAATTCTGTCCATAACCATATTATCTGCATAAACCTGCATAGACCTTTCCTTACAGAAAACTCTAACCCTAGAACAGGTTCCTTTACCTGCATGCTCACCACCAGCATTGATGTCACCGATGCCATACCTTAATGATGAAGTCCAAACTGGCCTTCACCCACACGTCAGAGTAGGATCCTCTATCTAAACATAACCACATCCACGGCATAAACTAAAACAATTCCCTATCCCTAACCCTAGCACATACCTGTGGCCTGACCATCCCTAATCAACATGGATGTGACCCTTGCCTCATTGTCAGCCTGCGACTGAATTGGACAGTTGCCCTAAACTTGCAGAAGGACCCTCAGTCTAAACGTACCAATACCCTGCCCCTACGGCTTTCCAAAATCCTAACCCTAACCCTAGCCCTGGCTGGTGGTCCTGACACCTCACCTTGACCATTGACGTCAACCATGCCTCACCATAAACCTGATCCACCATCTTGCACTCCCTTTCTCATCAGAACTAGAAGCCAACTCTATCCATAAAGCCACTGTCTCTGCATACCAGAGAGAACAAAAAATTTTAACTCTAAAACTGGTGCCTGGACCTATACACAAAGCGTCATTATCACAAACACCCAGGGATCTCCTCAACACGGAAACGCAAATTCACACTCGCACTCACATCAGAGGTAGACCCTAACCCTAATAATTAACTTATCCTGTCTGCACAACAGCCCTAACCTCTATATTCAAAGCCTAGCCATGACTCTTGGACCTGCCCCTTCACCATAACCATTGGCATCACCTGCGCTTCATCGTAATCCTAATCTTCAATCCCGAACGTGCCCTCCCATCGGAGAGAAACTCGAAATTTTTCCATAAACCTATCCTTCTTCTACACCTTACAGAACACAATAAACTTACTCTAGCCCTCGGCATTTTACCTGATCCAAAACCAACAGCCTCAATGTCTGTCTTGCCGCACCATAAGCCTGAAGCTCAAGGTGGCCCTCGCCCTCACTTCAGGGTCAGATGCAAACTCTAAATGTTACTCCACATTCCTGTAAAGCTTACTGAACACCTAACCCTAACCCTAGCGCGAAGCCTTGGACTAGATTCTTCACCTACAACATTGATGTCAACTAAGACACATCTTAACTCGGAGCCTGAATTTCACATTCTCAATCACAACAGAAGAGAACCCTTATTCTCTCGGTAACCGTCTCTTCCGCAGAGATTTTCTCTTACAGATAGCCCTAACCCTCTCCCAGGACCCTTTCACTGAACCGCTACCATCAGCATCGACGTCTGTCATTCGTTCCCACAACCCTGAAGCTCCTTCTGGCCACTGCCCTCTTGTCAGAGTCGGATCAGAACGCTAAATGTCACTCAATTTTCCGCAGACTCCTTACCTTACAACTAATGCCAACCCTATCCCTGGTGCCAGGATCTGACACTTCACCTTCATCATTGATGTCACACTCACTTCACCTTAAACCTTAAACTTATTCTTGCACAAAACCTCACATCAGAGGTGGATCCGAATTCTAACTGCAACCCTATCTCACCCGTACTCCTTATCGAACACATAACCCTAACCCTAGATCTGACCCTTGAACCAGAATCTTCACCTTCACCGTTGCTATCAACTATGACTCCCTTAATCCTCTGAATCGATCTCACACTCACACTCAATTCAGAATTTTTCGCAAATTCTGTCCATAACCATATTTTCTGCATAGACCTTTCCTTACAGAAAACCCTAACCCTAGCCCCGGATCCTTAACCTGAATGCTCACCGTCAGCATCGGTGTCACCGATGCCACATCTTGATGATGAAGTCCAAGCTGGCCTTCACCCACACGTCAGAGTAGGATGCTTAATCTAAACATAACCACATCCACCGCATAAACTTTAGACAATTGCCTAACCCTAACCCTAGCACATTCCTGTGACCTGAGCCTCCAAAATCATCATGGACGTCACCCTTGCCTCACTGCGACTCAATTGGACAGTTGCCCTAAACATGGAGAAGGACCATCAGTCTAAACGTAACAATTGCCTGCCCCTACAGTTTTCCAAAAACCTAACCCTAACACTACCCCTGGCTCGGGGTCCTGACACCTCACCTTGACCATTGACGTCATCCATGCCTCACCATAAACCTGATCCACCATCTTGCGCACCCTGTCACATCAGACTCAGAAGCTAACTCTATCCGTAAAGAGAATGTTTCTGTATACGAGAGAGAACACAGAATTTTAACCCTGAAACTGATGCCTGGTCCTGTATACAGAGTGTCAGCATCGGAGACACCCAGGGATCTCCCAACACGGAAACACAATTTGACAGTCACAGTCACATCAGAGCTAGACCTTAAGTCTTATAATTAACTTATTCTTTCTGTACTAGAGCCCGAACCAGTAATTCTAACCCTAGCCATGACTCTTGGACATGCCCCGTAATCGTAACCATTGGCATCACTCACGCTTCATCGTGATCCTTTACCTCAATCCCGCACTTGCCCTCCCATCAGAGAGAAACCTGAAGCCTTTCCATAACCCTATACTTCCTGTACACCTTACAGAACAAAACTAAACTTACTCTAGCCCTTGGAACTATACCTGAACCGACACCATCAGCTTCAACGTCTGTCATGACGCACCATAAGCCTGAATCTCAAGGTCGCCGTCACCCTCACGTCAGGGACAGATGCGAACTCTAAATGTAACTGCATAATCCTGTCAATCTTACTGAACACCTAACCCTAACCCTAGTGCCAAGCCCTGGACTGATTTTTCACCCGCAGCAATGATGTCAACTACGACACATCTTAATTCGGAGCTTGAATCTCACACTCGCACTGACATCAGAAGACAACCCTAATTCTTTCGGAAACCGTCTTTTCCACACTGATTTTTACTTACAGATAACCCTAAGCGTATCCCAGGCCCCTTTCACTGAACCGCCACCATCAGCATCGACGTCTGTCATTCCTCCCCATAATCCTGAAGCTCGTTCTGGACGCTGCCCTCATGTCAGAGTCGGATCAGTACTCTAACTGTCACTCAATCTGCAGCATACTCCTTACCTTACAACTAATGCTGACCCTATCCCTGGTACCGGGATCTGACACTTCACCTTCATCATTGTTGTGACCCTCACTTCACCTTAAACTTAAACTTATTCTTGCACTCACCCTCACATCAGAGGCGGATCCGAATTCTAACTGCAACCCTACCTCACCCGTACTCCTTATCGAACCCATAACCCTACCCTAGATCTGAACCTTGAATCAGATTATTCACCTTCATCGTTGCTACCCACTATGACAGCCTTAATGGTGTGACTCGATCTCACACTCGCCCTCAATTTAGAATTGCACCCTAATTCTGTCCATAACCATATTATCTGCATAAACCTGCATAGACCTTTCCTTACAGAAAACTCTAACCCTGGAACAGGTTCCTTTACCTGCATGCTCACCACCAGCATTGATGTCACCGATGCCATACCTTAATGATGAAGTCCAAATTGGCCTTCACCCACACGTCAGAGTAGGATCCTCTGTCTAAACATAACCACATCCACGGCATAAACTAAAACAATTCCCTATCCCTAACCCTAGCACATACCTGTGGCCTGACCATCCATAATCTCCATGGATGTGACCCTTGCCTCATTGTAAGCCTGCGACTGAATTGGACAGTTGCCCTAACCTTGCAGAAGGACCCTCAGTCTAAACGTACCAATACCCTGCCCCTACGGCTTTCCAAAATCCTAACCCTAACCCTAGCCCTGGCTCGTGGTCCTGACACCTCACCTTGACCATTGACGTCAACCATGCCTCACCATAAACCTGATCCACCATCTTGCGCTCCCTTTCTCATCAGAACTAGAAGCCAACTCTATCCATAAAGCCACTGTCTCTGCATACCAGAGAGAACAAAAAATTTTAACTCTAAAACTGGTGCCTGGACCTATACACAAAGCGTCATTATCACAAACACCCAGGGATCTCCTCAACACGGAAACGCAAATTCACACTCGCACTCACATCAGAGGTAGACCCTAACCCTAATAATTAACTTATCCTTTCTGCACAACAGCCCTAACCTCTATATTCAAAGCCTAGCCATGACTCTTGGACCTGCCCCTTCACCATAACCATTGGCATCACCTGCGCTTCATCGTAATCCTAATCTTCAATCCCGAACGTGCCCTCCCATCGGAGAGAAACTCGAAATTTTTCCATAAACCTATCCTTCTTCTACACCTTACAGAACACAATAAACTTACTCTAGCCCTCGGCATTTTACCTGATCCAAAACCAACAGCCTCAATGTCTGTCTTGCCACACCATAAGCCTGAAGCTCAAGGTGGCCCTCGCCCTCACTTCAGGGTCAGATGCAAACTCTAAATGTTACTCCACATTCCTGTAAATCTTACTGAACACCTAACCCTAACCCTAGCGCGAAGCCTTGGACTAGATTCTTCACCTACAACATTGATGTCAACTAAGACACATCTTAACTCGGAGCCTGAATTTCACATTCTCAATCACAACAGAAGAGAACCCTTATTCTCTCGGTAACCGTCTCTTCCGCAGAGATTTTCTCTTACAGATAGCCCTAACCCTCTCCCAGGACCCTTTCACTGAACCGCTACTATCAGCATCGACGTCTGTCATTCGTTCCCACAACCCTGAAGCTCGTTCTGGACACTGCCCTCTTGTCAGAGTCGGATCAGAACGCTAAATGTCACTCAATTTTCCGCAGACTCCTTACCTTACAACTAATGCCAACCCTATCCCTGGTGCCAGGATCTGACACTTCACCTTCATCATTGATGTCACACTCACTTCACCTTAAACCTTAAACTTATTCTTGCACAAAACCTCACATCAGAGGTGGATCCGAATTCTAACTGCAACCCTATCTCACCCGTACTCCTTATCGAACACATAACCCTAACCCTAGATCTGACCCTTGAACCAGAATCTTCACCTTCACCGTTGCTATCAACTATGACTCCCTTAATCCTCTGACTCGATCTCACACTCACACTCAATTCAGAATTTTTCGCAAATTCTGTCCATAACCATATTTTCTGCATAGACCTTTCCTTACAGAAAACCCTAACCCTAGCCCCGGATCCTTAACCTGAATGCTCACCGTCAGTATCGGTGTCACCGATGCCACATCTTGAGGATGAAGTCCAAGCTGGCCTTCACCCACACGTCAGAGTAGGATGCTTAACGTAAACATAACCACATCCACCGCATAAACTTTAGACAATTGCCTAACCCTAACCCTAGCACATTCCTGTGACCTGAGCCTCCAAAATCATCATGGACGTCACCCTTGCCTCACTGCGACTCAGTTGGACAGTTGCCCTAAACTTGGAGAAGGACCCTCAGTCTAAACGTACCAATTGCCTGCCCCTACAGCTTTCCAAAAACCTAACAATAACACTACCCCTGGCTCGGGCTCCTGAGACCTCACCTTGACCATTGACGTCATCCATGCCTCACCATAAACCTGATCCACCATCTTGCGCACCCTGTCACATCAGACTCAGAAGCTAACTCTATCCGTAAAGAGAATGTTTCTGTATACCAGAGAGAACACAGAATTTTAACCCTGAAACTGATGCCTGGACCTGTAGACAGAGTGTCAGCATCGGAGAAACCCAGGGATCTCCCAACACGGAAACACAATTTCACAGTCACAGTCACATCAGAGCTAGACCTTAAGTTTTATACTTAACTTATTCTTTCTGTACTAGAGCCCGAACCAGTAATTCTAACCCTAGCCATGACTCTTGGACATGCCCCTTAATCGTAACCATTGGCATCACTCACGCTTCATCGTAATCCTTTACCACAATCCCGCACTTGCCCTCCCATCAGAGAGAAACCTGAAGCCTTTCCATAACCCTGTCCTTCCTGTACACCTTACAGAACAAAACTAAACTTACTCTAGCCCTTGGAACTATACCTGAACCGACACCATCAGCTTCAACGTCTGTCATGCCGCACCATAAGCCTGAATCTCAAGGTCGCCGTCACCCGCACGTCAGGGACAGATGCGAACTCTAACTGTAACTGCATAATCCTGTCAATCTTACTGAACACCTAACCCTAACCCTAGTGCCAAGCCCTGGACTAGATTTTTCACCCGCAGCAATGATGTCAACTACGACACATCTTAATTCGGAGCTTGAATCTCACACTCGCACTGACATCAGAAGAGAACCCTAATTCTTTCGGAAACCGTCTTTTCCGCACTGATTTTCTCTTACAGATATCCCTAAGCATATCCCAGGCCCCTTTCACTGAACCGCCACCATCAGCATCGACGTCTGTCATTCCTCCCCATAATCCTGAAGCTCGTTCTGGAACGTGCCCTCATGTCAGAGTCGGATCAGTACTCTAACTGTCACTCAATCTGCAGCATACTCCTTACATTACAACTAATGCTGACCCTATCCCTGGTACCGGGATCTGACACTTCACCTTCATCATTGTTGTGAACCTCACTTCACCTGAAACTTAAACTTATTCTTGCACTCACCCTCACATCAGAGGCGGATCCGAATTCTAACTGCAACCCTACCTCACCCGTACTCCTTATGAAACCCATAACCCTACCCTAGATCTGAACCTTGAATCAGATTATTCACCTTCATCGTTGCTACCCACTATGACACCCTTAATGGTGTGACTCGATCTCACACTCGCCCTCAATTTAGAATTGCACCCTAATTCTGTCCATAACCATATTATCTGCATAAACCTGCATAGACCTTTCCTTACAGAAAACTCTAACCCTGGAACAGGTTCCTTTACCTGCATGCTCACCACCAGCATTGATGTCACCGATGCCATACCTTAATGATGAAGTCCAAACTGGCCTTCACCTACACGTCAGAGTAGGATCCTCTATCTAAACATAACCACATTCACGGCATAAACTAAAACAATTGCCTATCCCTAACCCTAGCACATACCTGTGGCCTGACCATCCATAATCTCCATGGATGTGACCCTTGCCTCATTGTCAGCCTGCGACTGAATTGGACAGTTTCCCTAACCTTGCAGAAGGACCCTCAGTCTAAACGTACCAATACCCTGCCCCTACGGCTTTCCAAAATCCTAACCCTAACCCTAGCCCTGGCTCGTGGTCCTGACACCTCACCTTGACCATTGACGTCAACCATGCCTCACCATAAACCTGATCCACCATCTTGCACTCCCTTTTTCATCAGAACTAGAAGCCAACTCTATCCATAAATCCACTGTCTCTGCATACCAGAGAGAACAAAAAATTTTAACTCTAAAACTGGTGCCTGGACCTATACACAAAGCGTCATTATCACAAACACCCAGGGATCTCCTCAACACGGAAACGCAAATTCACACTCGCACTCACATCAGAGGTAGACCCTAACCCTAATAATTAACTTATCCTTTCTGCACAACAGCCCTAACCTCTATATTCAAAGCCTAGCCATGACTCTTGGACCTGCCCCTTCACCATAACCATTGGCCTCACCTGCGCTTCATCGTAATCCTAATCTTCAATCCCGAACGTGCCCTCCCATCGGAGAGAAACTCGAAATTTTTCCATAAACCTATCCTTCTTCTACACCTTACAGAACACAATAAACTTACGCTAGCCCTCGGCATTTTACCTGATCCAAAACCAACAGCCTCAATGTCTGTCTTGCCGCACCATAAGCCTGAAGCTCAAGGTGGCCCTCGCCCTCACTTCAGGGTCAGATGCAAACTCTAAATGTTACTCCACATTCCTGTAAATCTTACTGAACACCTAACCCTAACCCTAGCGCGAAGCCTTGGACTAGATTCTTCACCTACAACATTGATGTCAACTAAGACACATCTTAACTCGGAGCCTGAATTTCACATTCTCAATCACAACAGAAGAGAACCCTTATTCTCTCGGTAACCGTCTCTTCCGCAGAGATTTTCTCTTACACATAGCCCTAACCCTCTCCCAGGACCCTTTCACTGAACCGCTACCATCAGCATCGACGTCTGTCATTCGTTCCCACAACCCTGAAGCTCGTTCTGGCCACTGCCCTCTTGTCAGAGTCGGATCAGAACGCTAAATGTCACTCAATTTTCCGCAGACTCCTTACCTTACAACTAATGCCAACCGTATCCCTGGTGCCAGGATCTGACACTTCACCTTCATCATTGATGTCACACTCACTACACCTTAAACCTTAAACTTATTCTTGCCCAAAACCTCACATCAGAGGTGGATCCGAATTCTAACTGCAACCCTATCTCACCCGTACTCCTTATCGAACACATAACCCTAACCCTAGATCTGACCCTTTAACCAGAATCTTCACCTTCACCGTTGCTATCAACTATGACTCCCTTAATCCTCTGACTCGATCTCACACTCACACTCAATTCAGAATTTTTCGCAAATTCTGTCCATAACCATATTTTCTGCATAGACCTCTCCTTACAGAAAACCCTAACCCTAGCCCCGGATCCTTAACCTGAATGCTCACCGTCAGCATTGGTGTCACCGATGCCACATCTTGATGATGAAGTCCAAGCTGGCCTTCACCCACACGTCAGAGTAGGATGCTTAATCTAAACATAACCACATCCACCGCATAAACTTTAGACAATTGCCTAACCCTAATCCTAGCACATTCCTGTGACCTGAGCCTCCAAAATCATCATGGACGTCACCCTTGCCTCAATGCGACTCAGTTGGACAGTTGCCCTAAACTTGGAGAAGGACCCTCAGTGTAAACGTACCAATTGCCTGCCCCTACAGCTTTCCAAAGACCTAACCCTAACACTACCCCTGGCTCGGGCTCCTGAGACCTCACCTTGACCATTGACGTCATCCATGCCTCACCATAAACCTGATCCACCATCTTGCGCACCCTGTCACATCAGACTCAGAAGCTATCTCTATCCGTAAAGAGAATGTTTCTGTATACCAGAGAGAACACAGAATTTTAACCCTGCAACTGATGCCTGGACCTGTATACAGTGTGTCAGCATCGGAGACACCCAGGGATCTCCCAACACGGAAACACAGTTTCACAGTCACAGTCACATCAGAGCTAGACCTTAAGTCTTATAATTAACTTATTCTTTCTGTACTAGAGCCCGAACCAGTAATTCTAACCCTAGCCATGACTCTTGGACATGCCCCTTAATCGTAACCATTGGCATCACTCATGCTTCATCGTAATCCTTTACCTCAATCCCGCACTTGCCCTCCCATCAGAGAGAAACCTGAAGCCTTTCCATAACCCTATCCTTCCTGTACACCTTACAGAACAAAACTAAACTTACTCTAGCCCTTGGGACTATACCTGAACCGACACCATCAGCTTCAACGTCTGTCATGCCGCACCATAAGCCTGAATCTCAAGGTCGCCGTCACCCGCACGTCAGGGACAGATGCGAACTCTAAATGTAACTGCATAATCCTGTCAATCTTACTGAACACCTAACCCTAACCCTAGTGCCAAGCCCTGGACTAGATTTTTCACCCGCAGCAATGATGTCAACTATGACACATCTTAATTCGGAGCTTGAATCTCACACTCGCACTGACATCAGAAGAGAACCCTAGTTCTTTCGGAAACCGTCTTTTCCGCACTGATTTTCTCTTACAGATAACCCTTAGCGTATCCCAGGCCCCTTTCACTGAACCGCCACCATCAGCATCGACGTCTGTCATTCCTCCCCATAATCCTGAAGCTCGTTCTGGACGCTGCCCTCATGTCAGAGTCGGATCAGTACTCTAACTGTCACTCAATCTGCAGCATACTCCTTACCTTACAACTAATGCTGACCCTATCCCTGGTACCGGGATCTGACACTTCACCTTCATCATTGTTGTGACCCTCACTTCACCTGAAACTTAAACTGATTCTTGCACTCACCCTCACATCAGAGGCGGATCCGAATTCTAACTGCAACCCTACTTCACCCGTACTCCTTATCAAACCCATAACCCTACCCTAGATCTGAACCTTGAATCAGATTATTCACCTTCATCGTTGCTACCCACTATGACACCCTTAATGGTGTGACTCGATCTCACACTCGCCCTCAATTTAGAATTGCACCCTAATTCTGTCCATAACCATATTATCTGCATAAACCTGCATAGACCTTTCCTTACAGAAAACTCTAACCCTGGAACAGGTTCCTTTACCTGCATGCTCACCACCAGCATTGATGTCACCGATGCCATACCTTAATGATGAAGTCCAAACTGGCCTTCACCCACACGTCAGAGTAGGATCCTCTATCTAAACATAAGCACATCCACGGCATAAACTAAAACAATTCCCTATCCCTAACCCTAGCACATACCTGTGGCCTGACCATCCATAATCTCCATGGATGTGACCCTTGCCTCATTGTAAGCCTGCGACTGAATTGGACAGTTGCCCTAACCTTGCAGAAGGACCCTCAGTCTAAACGTACCAATACCCTGCCCCTACGGCTTTCCAAAATCCTAACCCTAACCCTAGCCCTGGCTCGTGGTCCTGACACCTCACCTTGACCATTGACGTCAACCATGCCTCACCATAAACCTGATCCACCATCTTGAACTCCCTTTCTCATCAGAACTAGAAGCCAACTCTATCCATAAAGCCACTGTCTCTGTATACCAGAGAGAACAAAAAATTTTAACTCTAAAACTGGTGCCTGGACCTACACACAAAGCGTCATTATCACAAACACCCAGGGATCTCCTCAACACGGAAACGCAAATTCACACTCGCACTCACATCAGAGGTAGACCCTAACCCTAATAATTAACTTATCCTTTCTGCACAACAGCCCTAACCTCTATATTCAAAGCCTAGCCATGACTCTTGGACCTGCCCCTTCACCATAACCGTTGGCATCAGCTGCGCTTCATCGTAATCCTAATCTTCAATCCCGAACGTGCCCTCCCATCGGAGAGAAACTCGAAATTTTTCCATAAACCTATCCTTCTTCTACACCTTACAGAACACAATAAACTTACTCTAGCCCTCGGCATTTTACCTGATCCAAAACCAACAGCCTCAATGTCTGTCTTGCCGCACCATAAGCCTGAAGCTCAAGGTGGCCCTCGCCCTCACTTCAGGGTCAGATGCAAACTCTAAATGTTACTCCACATTCCTGTAAATCTTACTGAACACCTAACCCTAACCCTAGCGCGAAGCCTTGGACTAGATTCTTCACCTACAACATTGATGTCAACTAAGACACATCTTAACTCGGAGCCTGAATTTCACATTCTCAATCACAACAGAAGAGAACCCTTATTCTCTCGGTAACCGTCTCTTCCGCAGAGATTTTCTCTCACAGATAGCCCTAACCCTCTCCCAGGACCCTTTCACTGAACCGCTACCATCAGCATCGACGTCTGTCATTCGTTCCCACAACCCTGAAGCTCATTCTGGCCACTGCCCTCTTGTCAGAGTCGGATCAGAACGCTAAATGTCACTCAATTTTCCGCAGACTCCTTACCTTACAACTAATGCCAACCCTATCCCTGGTGCCAGGATCTGACACTTCACCTTCATCATTGATGTCACACTCACTTCACCTTAAACCTTAAACTTACTCTTGCCCAAAACCTCACATCAGAGGTGGATCCGAATTCTAACTGCAACCCTATCTCACCCGTACTCCTTATCGAACACATAACACTAACCCTAGATCTGACCCTTGAACCAGAATCTTCACCTTCACCGTTGCTATCAACTATGACTCCCTTAATCCTCTGACTCGACCTCACACTCACACTCAATTCAGAATTTTTCGCAAATTCTGTCCATAACCATATTTTCTGCATAGACCTTTCCTTACAGAAAACCCTAACCCTAGCCCCGGATCCTTAACCTGAATGCTCACCGTCAGCATTGGTGTCACCGATGCCACATCTTGATGATGAAGTCCAAGCTGGCCTTCACCCACACGTCAGAGTAGGATGCTTAATCTAAACATAACCACATCCACCGCATAAACTTTAGACAATTGCCTAACCCTAACCCTAGCACAATCCTGTGACCTGAGCCTCCAAAATCATCATGGACGTCACCCTTGCCTCACTGCGACTCAGTTGGACAGTTGCCCTAAACATGGAGAAGGACCCTCAGTCTAAACGTACCAATTGCCTGCCCCTACAGCTTTCCAAAGACCTAACCATAACACTACCCCTGGCTCGGGGTCCTGACACATCACCTTGACCATTGACGTCATCCGTGCCTCACCATAAAACTGATCCACCATCTTGCGCACCCTGTCACATCAGACTCAGAAGCTAACTCTATCCGTAAAGAGAATGTTTCTGTATACCAGAGAGAACACAGAATTTTAACCCTGAAACTGATGCCTGGACCTGTATACAGAGTGTCAGCATCGGAGACACCCAGGGATCTCCCAACACGGAAACACAATTTCACAGTCACAGTCACATCAGAGCTAGACCTTAAGTCTTATAATTAACTTATTCTTTCTGTACTAGAGCCCGAACCAGTAATTCTAACCCAAGCCATGACTCTTGGACATGCCCCTTAATCGTAACCATTGGCATCACTCACGCTTCATCGTAATCCTTTACCTCAATCCCGCACTTGCCCTCCCATCAGAGAGAAACCTGAAGCCTTTCCATAACCCTATCCTTCCTGTACACCTTACAGAACAAACCTAAACTTACTCTAGCCCTTGGGACTATACCTGAACCGACACCGTCAGCTTCAACGTCTGTCATGCCGCACCATAAGCCTGAATCTCAATGTCGCCGTCACCCGCACGTCAGGGACAGATGCGAACTCTAAATGTAACTGCATCATCCTGTCAATCTTACTGTACACCTAACCCTAACCCTAGTGCCAAGCCCTGGACTAGATTTTTCACCCGCAGCAATGATGTCAACTACGACACATCTTAATTCGGAGCTTGAATCTCACACTCGCACTGACATCAGAAGAGAACCCTAATTCTTTCGGAAACCGTCTTTTCCGCACTGATTTTCTCTTACAGATAACCCTAAGCGTATCACAGGCCCCTTTCACTGAACCGCCACCATCAGCATCGACGTCTGTCATTCCTCCCCATAATCCTGAAGCTCGTTCTGGACGCTGCCCTCATGTCAGAGTCGGATCAGTACTCTAACTGTCACTCAATCTGCAGCATACTCCTTACCTTACAACTAATGCTGACCCTATCCCTGGTACCGGGATCTGACACTTCACCTTCATCATTGTTGTGACCCTAACTTCACCTGAAACTTAAACTTATTCTTGCACTCACCCTCACATCAGAGGCGGATCCGAATTCTAACTGCAACCCTACTTCACCCGTACTCCTTATCAAACCCATAACCCTACCCTAGATCTGAACCTTGAATCAGATTATTCACCTTCATCGTTGCTACCCACTATGACACCCTTAATGGTGTGACTCGATCTCACACTCGCCCTCAATTTAGAATTGCACCCTAATTCTGTCCATAACCATATTATCTACATAAACCTGCATAGACCTTTCCTTACAGAAAACTCTAACCCTAGAACAGGTTCCTTTACCAGCATGCTCACCACCAGCATTGATGTCACCGATGCCATACCTTAATGATGAAGTCCAAACTGGCCTTCACCCACACGTCAGAGTAGAATCCTCTATCTAAACATAACCACATCCACGGCATAAACTAAAACAATTCCCTATCCCTAACCCTAGCACATACCTGTGGCCAGACCATCCATAATCTCCATGGATGTGACCCTTGCCTCATTGTAAGCCTGCGACTGAATTGGACAGTTGCCCTAACCTTGCAGAAGGACCCTCAGTCTAAACGTACCAATACCCTGCCCCTACGGCTTTCCAAAATCCTAACCCTAACCCTAGCCCTGGCTCGTGGTCCTGACACCTCACCTTGACCATTGACGTCAACCATGCCTCACCATAAACCTGATCCACCATCTTGCACTCCCTTTCTCATCAGAACTAGAAGCCAACTCTATCCATAAAGCCAATGTCTCTGCATACCAGAGAGAACAAAAAATTTTAACTCTAAAACTGGTGCCTGGACCTATACACAAAGCGTCATTATCACAAACAAACAGGGATCTCCTCAACACGGAAACGCAAATTCACACTCGCACTCACATCAGAGGTAGACCCTAACCCTAATAATTAACTTATCCTTTCTGCACAACAGCCCTAACCTCTATATTCAAAGCCTAGCCATGACTCTTGGACCTGCCCCTTCACCATAACCGTTGGCATCACCTGCGCTTCATCGTAATCCTAATCTTCAATCCCGAACGTGCCCTCCCATCGGAGAGAAACTCGAAATTTTTCCATAAACCTATCCTTCTTCTACACCTTACAGAGCACAATAAACTTACTCTAGCCCTCGGCATTTTACCTGATCCAAAACCAACAGCCTCAATGTCTGTCTTGCCGCACCATAAGCCTGAAGCTCAAGGTGGCCCTCGCCCTCACTTCAGGGTCAGATGCAAACTCTAAATGTTACTCCACATTCCTGTAAATCTTACTGAACACCTAACCCTAACCCTAGCGCGAAGCCTTGGACTAGATTCTTCACCTACAACATTGATGTCAACTAAGACACATCTTAACTCCGAGCCTGAATTTCACATTCTCAATCACAACAGAAGAGAACCCTTATTCTCTCGGTAACCGTCTCTTCCGCAGAGATTTTCTCTCACAGATAGCCCTAACCCTCTCCCAGGACCCTTTCACTGAACCGCTACCATCAGCGTCGACGTCTGCCATTCGTGCCCACAACCCTGAAGCTCGTTCTGGCCACTGCCCTCTTGTCAGAGTCGGATCAGAACGCTAAATGTCACTCAATTTTCCGCAGACTCCTTACCTTACAACTAATGCCAACCCTATCCCTGGTGCCAGGATCTGACACTTCACCTTCATCATTGATGTCACACTCACTTCATCTTAAACCTTAAACTTATTCTTGCACAAAACCTCACATCAGAGGTGGATCCGAATTCTAACGGCAACCCTTTCTCACCCGTACTCCCTATCGAACTCATAACCCTAACCCTAGATCTGACCCTTGAACCAGAATCTTCACCTTCACCGTTTCTATCAACTATGACTCCCTTAATCCTCTGACTCGACCTCACACTCACACTCAATTCAGAATTTTTCGCAAATTCTGTCCATAACCATATTTTCTGCATAGACCTTTCCTTACAGAAAAGCCTAACCATAGCCCCGGATCCTTAACCTGAATGCTCACCGTCAGCATTGGTGTCACCGATGCCACATCTTGATGATGAAGTCCAAGCTGGCCTTCACCCACACGTCAGAGTAGGATGCTTAATCTAAACATAACCACATCCACCGCATAAACTTTAGACAATTGCCTAACCCTAACCCTAGCACATTCCTGTGACCTGAGCCTCCAAAATCATCATGGACGTCACCCTTGCCTCACTGCGACTCAATTGGACAGTTGCCCTAAACTTGGAGAAGGACCCTCAGTCTAAACGTACCAATTGCCTGCCCCTACAGCTTTCCAAAAACCTAACCCTAACACTACCCCTGGCTCGGGGTCCTGACACCTCACCTTGACCATTGACGTCATCCGTGCCTCACCATAAACCTGATCCACCATCTTGCGCACCCTGTCACATCAGACTCAGAAGCTAACTCTATCCGTAAAGAGAATGTTTCTGTATACCAGAGAGAACACAGAATTTTAACCCTGAAACTGATGCCTGGACCTGTATACAGAGTGTCAGCATCGGAGACACCCAGGGATCTCCCAACACGGCAACACAATTTCACAGTCACAGTCACATCAGAGCTAGACCTTAAGTCTTATAATTAACTTATTCTTTCTGTACTAGAGCCCAAACCAGTAATTCTAACCCAAGCCATGATTCTTGGACATGCCCCTTAATCATAACCATTGGCATCACTCACGCTTCATCGTAATCCTTTACCTCAATCCCGCACTTGCCCTCCCATCAGAGAGAAACCTGAAGCCTTTCCATAACCCTATCCTTCCTGTACACCTTACAGAACAAAAGTAAACTTACTCTAGCCCTTGGGACTATACCTGAACCGACACCGTCAGCTTCAACGTCTGTCATGCCGCACCATAAGCCTGAATCTCAAGGTCGCCGTCACCCGCACGTCAGGGACAGATGCGAACTCTAAATGTAACTGCATCATCCTGTCGATCTTACTGTACACCTAACCCTAACCCTAGTGCCAAGCCCTGGAATAGATTTTTCACCCGCAGCAATGATGTCAACTACGACACATCTTAATTCGGAGCTTGAATCTCACACTCGCACTGACATCAGAAGAGAACCCTAGTTCTTTCGGAAACCGTCTTTTCCGCACTGATTTTCTCTTACAGATAACCCTAAGCGTATCCCAGGCCCCTTTCACTGAACCGCCACCATCAGCATCGACGTCTGTCATTCCTCCCCATAATCCTGAAGCTCGTTCTGGACGCTGCCCTCATGTCAGAGTCGGATCAGTACTCTAACTGTCACTCAATCTGCAGCATACTCCTTACCTTACAACTAATGCTGACCCTATCCCTGGTACCGGGATCTGACACTTCACCTTCATCATTGTTGTGACCCTCACTTCACCTGAAACTTAAACTTATTCTTGCACTCACCCTCACATCAGAGGCGGATCCGAATTCTAACTGCAACCCTACTTCACCCGTACTCCTTATCAAACCCATAACCCTACCCTAGATCTGAACCTTGAATCAGATTATTCACCTTCATCGTTGCTACCCACTATGACACCCTTAATGGTGTGACTCGATCTCACACTCGCCCTCAATTTAGAATTGCACCCTAATTCTGTCCATAACCATATTATCTGCATAAACCTGCATAGACCTTTACTTACAGAAAACTCTAACCCTAGAACAGGTTCCTTTACCTGCATGCTCACCACCAGCATTGATGTCACCGATGCCATACCTTAATGATGAAGTCCAAACTGGTCTTCACCCACACGTCTGAGTAGGATCCTCTATCTAAACATAACCACATACACGGCATAAACTAAAACAATTCCCTATCCCTAACCTTAGCACATTCCTGTGGCCTGACCATCCATAATCTCCATGGATGTGACCCTTGCCTCATTGTAAGCCTGCGACTGAATTGGACAGTTGCCCTAACCTTGCAGAAGGACCCTCAGTCTAAACGTACCAATACCCTGCCCCTACGGCTTTCCAAAATCCTAACCCTTACCCTAGCCCTGGCTCATGGTCCTGACACCTCACCTTGACCATTGACGTCAACCATGCCTCACCATAAACCTGATCCACCATCTTGCACTCCCTTTCTCATCAGAACTAGAAGCCATCTCTATCCATAAAGCCAATGTCTCTGCATACCAGAGAGAACAAAAAATTTTAACTCTAAAACTGGTGCCTGGACCTATACACAAAGCGTCATTATCACAAACAAACAGGGATCTCCTCAACACGGAAACGCAAATTCACACTCGCACTCACATCAGAGGTAGACCCTAACCCTAATAATTAACTTATCCTTTCTGCACAACAGCCCTAACCTCTATATTCAAAGCCTAGCCATGACTCTTGGACCTGCCCCTTCACCATAACCGTTGGCATCACCTGCGCTTCATCGTAATCCTAATCTTCAATCTCGAACGTGCCCTCCCGTCGGAGAGAAACTCGAAATTTTTCCATAAACCTATCCTTCTTCTACACCTTACAGAGCACAATAAACTTACTCTAGCCCTCGGCATTTTACCTGATCCAAAACCAACAGCCTCAATGTCTGTCTTGCCGCACCATAAGCCTGAAGCTCAAGGTGGCCCTCGCCCTCACTTCAGGGTCAGATGCAAACTCTAAATGTTACTCCACATTCCTGTAAATCTTACTGAACACCTAACCCTAACCCTAGCGCGAAGCCTTGGACTAGATTCTTCACCTACAACATTGATGTCAACTAAGACACATCTTAACTCCGAGCCTAAATTTCACATTCTCAATCACAACAGAAGAGAACCCTTATTCTCTCGGTAACCGTCTCTTCCGCAGAGATTTTCTCTCACAGATAGCCCTAACCCTCTCCCAGGACCCTTTCACTGAACCGCTACCATCAGCATCGACGTCTGTCATTCGTGCCCACAACCCTGAAGCTCGTTCTGGCCACTGCCCTCTTGTCAGAGTCGGATCAGAACGCTAAATGTCACTCAATTTTCCGCAGACTCCTTACCTTACAACTAATGCCAACCCTATCCCTGGTGCCAGGATCTGACACTTCACCTTCATCATTGATGTCACACTCACTTCACCTTAAACCTTAAACTTATTCTTGCACAAAACCTCACATCAGAGGTGGATCCGAATTCTAACGGCAACCATATCTCACCCGTACTCCCTATCGAACACATAACCCTAACCCTAGATCTGACCCTTGAACCAGAATCTTCACCTTCACCGTTGCTATCAACTATGACTCCCTTAATCCTCTGACTCGACCTCACACTCACACTCAATTCAGAATTTTTCGCAAATTCTGTCCATAACCATATTTTCTGCATAGACCTTTCCTTACAGAACACCCTAACCCTAGCCCCGGATCCTTAACCTGAATGCTCACCGTCAGCATTGGTGTCACCGATGCCACATCTTGATGATGAAGTCCAAGCTGGCCTTCACCCACACGTCAGAGTAGGATGCTTAATCTAAACATAACCACATCCACCGCATAAACTTTAGACAATTGCCTAACCCTAACCCTAGCACATTCCTGTGACCTGAGCCTCCAAAATCATCATGGACGTCACCCTTGCCTCACTGCGACTCAATTGGACAGTTGCCCTAAACTTGGAGAAGGACCCTCAGTCTAAACGTACCAATTGCCTGCCCCTACAGCTTTCCGAAAACCTAACCCTAACACTACCCCTGGCTCGGGGTCCTGACACCTCACCTTGACCATTGACGTCATCCATGCCTCACCATAAACCTGATCCACCATCTTGCGCACCCTGTCACATCAGACTCAGAAGCTAACTCTATCCGTAAAGAGAATGTTTCTGTATACCAGAGAGAACACAGAATTTTAACCCTGAAACTGATGCCTGGACCTGTATACAGAGTGTCAGCATCGGAGACACCCAGGGATCTCCCAACACGGCAACACAATTTCACAGTCACAGTCACATCAGAGCTAGACCTTAAGTCTTATAATTAACTTATTCTTTCTGTACTAGAGCCCGAACCAGTAATTCTAACCCAAGCCATGACTCTTGGACATGCCCCTTAATCGTAACCTTTGGCATCACTCACGCTTCATCGTAATCCTTTACCTCAATCCCGCACTTGCCCTCCCATCAGAGAGAAACCTGAAGCCTTTCCATAACCCTATCCTTCCTGTACACCTTACAGAACAAAACTAAACTTACTCTAGCCCTTGGGACTATACCTGAACCGACACCGTCAGCTTCAACGTCTGTCATGCCGCACCATAAGCCTGAATCTCAAGGTCGCCGTCACCCGCACGTCAGGGACAGATTAAATGTAACTGCATAATCCTGTCAATCTTACTGAACACCTAACCCTAACACTAGTGCCAAGCCCTGGACTAGATTTTTCACCCGCAGCAATGATGTCAACTAGGACACATCTTAATTCGGATCTTGAATCTCACACTCGCACTGACATCAGAAGAGAACCCTAATTCTTTCGGAAACCGTCTTTTCCGCACTGATTTTCTCTTACAGATAACCCTAAGCGTATCCCAGGCCCCTTTCACTGAACCGCCACCATCAGCATCGACGTCTGTCATTCCTCCCCATAATCCTGAAGCTCGTTCTGGACGCTGCCCTCATGTCAGAGTCGGATCAGTACTCTAACTGTCACTCAATCTGCAGCATACTCCTTACCTTACAACTAATGCTGACCCTATCCCTGGTACCGGGATCTGACACTTCACCTTCATCATTGTTGTGACCCTCACTTCACCTGAAACTTAAACTTATTCTTGCACTCACCCTCACATCAGAGGCGGATCCGAATTCTAACTGCAACCCTACTTCACCCGTACTCCTTATCAAACCCATAACCCTACCCTAGATCTGAACCTTGAATCAGATTATTCACCTTCATCGTTGCTACCCACTATGACACCCTTAATGGTGTGACTCGATCTCACACTCGCCCTCAATTTAGAATTGCACCCTAATTCTGTCCATAACCATATTATCTGCATAAACCTGCATAGACCTTTCCTTACAGAAAACTCTAACCCTAGAACAGGTTCCTTTACCTGCATGCTCACCACCAGCATTGATGTCACCGATGCCATACCTTAATGATGAAGTCCAAACTGGCCTTCACCCACACGTCAGAGTAGGATCCTCTATCTAAACATAACCACATCCACGGCATAAACTAAAACAATTCCCTATCCCTAACCCTAGCACATACCAGTGGCCAGACCATCCATAATCTCCATGGATGTGACCCTTGCCTCATTGTAAGCCTGCGACTGAATTGGACAGTTGCCCTAACCTTGCAGAAGGACCCTCAGTCTAAACGTACCAATACCCTGCCCCTAAGGCTTTCCAAAATCCTAACCCTAACCCTAACCCTGGCTCGTGGTCCTGACACCTCACCTTGACCATTGACGTCAACCATGCCTCACCATAAACCTGATCCACCATCTTGCACTCCCTTTCTCATCAGAACTAGAAGCCAACTCTATCCATAAAGCCAATGTCTCTGCATACCAGAGAGAACAAAAAATTTTAACTCTAAAACTGGTGCCTGGACCTATACACAAAGCGTCATTATCATAAACAAACAGGGATCTCCTCAACACGGAAACGCAAATTCACACTCGCACTCACATCAGAGGTAGACCCTAACCCTAATAATTAACTTATCCTTTCTGCACAACAGCCCTAACCTCTATATTCAAAGCCTAGCCATGAATCTTGGACCTGCCCCTTCACCATAACCGTTGGCATCACCTGCGCTTCATCGTAATCCTAATCTTCAATCCCGAACGTGCCCTCCCATCGGAGAGAAACTCGAAATTTTTCCATAAACCTATCCTTCTTCTGCACCTTACAGAGCACAATAAACTTACTCTAGCCCTCGGCATTTTACCTGATCCAAAACCAACAGCCTCAATGTCTGTCTTGCCGCACCATAAGCCTGAAGCTCAAGGTGGCCCTCGCCCTCACTTCAGGGTCAGATGCAAACTCTAAATGTTACTCCACATTCCTGTAAATCTTACTGAACACCTAACCCTAACCCTAGCGCGAAGCCTTGGACTAGATTCTTCACCTACAACATTGATGTCAACTAAGACACATCTTAACTCGGAGCCTGAATTTCACATTCTCAATCACAACAGAAGAGAACCCTTATTCTCTCGGTAACCGTCTCTTCCGCAGAGATTTTCTCTCACAGATAGCCCTAACCCTCTCCCAGGACCATTTCACTGAACCGCTACCATCAGCATCGACGTCTGCCATTCGTGCCCACAACCCTGAAGCTCGTTCTGGCCACTGCCCTCTTGTCAGAATCGGATCAGAACGCTAAATGTCACTCAATTTTCCGCAGACTCCTTACCTTACAACTAATGCCAACCCTATCCCTGGTGCCAGGATCTGACACTTCACCTTCATCATTGATGTCACACTCACTTCATCTTAAACCTTAAACTTATTCTTGCACAAAACCTCACATCAGAGGTGGATCCGAATTCTAACGGCAACCCTATCTCACCCGTACTCCCTATCGAACTCATAACCCTAACCCTAGATCTGACCCTTGAACCAGAATCTTCACCTTCACCGTTGCTATCAACTATGACTCCCTTAATCCTCTGACTCGACCTCACACTCACACTCAATTCAGAATTTTTCGCAAATTCTGTCCATAACCATATTTTCTGCATAGACCTTTCCTTACAGAAAACCCTAACCCTAGCCCCGGATCCTTAACCTGAATGCTCACCGTCAGCATTGGTGTCACCGATGCCACATCTTGATGATGAAGTCCAAGCTGGCCTTCACCCACACGTCAGAGTAGGATGCTTAATCTAAACATAACCACATCCACCGCATAAATTTTAGACAATTGCCTAACCCTAACCCTAGCACATTCCTGTGACCTGAGCCTCCAAAATCATCATGGACGTCACCCTTGCCTCACTGCGACTCAATTGGACAGTTGCCCTAAACTTGGAGAAGGACCCTCAGTCTAAACGTACCAATTGCCTGCCCCTACAGCTTTCCAAAAACCTAACCCTAACACTACCCCTGGCTCGGGGTCCTGACACCTCACCTTGACCATTGACGTCATCCGTGCCTCACCATAAACCTGATACACCATCTTGCGCACCCTGTCACATCAGACTCAGAAGCTAACTCTATCCATAAAGAGAATGTTTCTGTATACCAGAGAGAACACAGAATTTTAACCCTGAAACTGATGCCTGGACCTGTATACAGAGTGTCAGCATCGGAGACACCCAGGGATCTCCCAACACGGCAACAAAATTTCACAGTCACAGTCACATCAGAGCTAGACCTTAAGTCTTATAATTAACTTATTCTTTCTGTACTAGAGCCCGAACCAGTAATTCTAACCCAAGCCATGACTCTTGGACATACCCCTTAATCGTAACCATTGGCATCACTCACGCTTCATCGTAATCCTTTACCTCTATCCCGCACTTGCCCTCATATCAGAGAGAAACCTGAAGCCTTTCCATAACCCTATCCTTCCTGTACACCTTACAGAACAAAACTAAACTTACTCTAGCCCTTGGGACTATACCTGAACCGACACCGTCAGCTTCAACGTCTGTCATGCCGCACCATAAGCCTGAATCTCAAGGTCGCCGTCACCCGCACGTCAGGGACAGATGCGAACTCTAAATGTAACTGCATAATCCTGTCAATCTTACTGAACACCTAACCCTAACCCTAGTGCCAAGCCCTGGACTAGATTTTTCACCCGCAGCAATGATGTCAACTACGACACATCTTAATTCGGAGCTTGAATCTCACACTCGCACTGACATCAGAAGAGAACCCTAATTCTTTCGGAAACCGTCTTTTCCGCACTGATTTTCTCTTACAGATAACCCTAAGCGTATCCCAGGCCCCTTTCACTGAACCGCCACCATCAGCATCAACGTCTGTCATTCCTCCCCATAATCCTGAAGCTCGTTCTGGACGCTGCCCTCATGTCAGAGTCGGATCAGTACTCTAACTGTCACTCAATCTGCAGCATACTCCTTACCTTACAACTAATGCTGACCCTATCCCTGGTACCGGGATCTGACACTTCACCTTCATCATTGTTGTGACCCTCACTTCACCTTAAACTTAAACTTATTCTTGCACTCACCCTCACATCAGAGGCGGTTCCGAATTCTAACTGCAACCCTACTTCACCCGTACTCCTTATCAAACCCATAACCCTACCCTAGATCTGAACCTTGAATCAGATTATTCACCTTCATCCTTGCTACCCACTATGACACCCTTAATGGTGTGACTCGATCTCACACTCGCCCTCAATTTACAATTGCACCCTAATTCTGTCCATAACCATATTATCTGCATAAACCTGCATAGACCTTTCCTTACAGAAAACTCTAACCCTAGAACAGGTTCCTTTACCTGCATGCTCACCACCAGCATTGATGTCACCGATGCCATACCTTAATGATGAAGTCCAGACTGGCCTTCACCCACACGTCAGAGTAGGATCCTCTATCTAAACATAACCACATCCACGGCATAAACTAAAACAATTCCCTATCCCTAACCCTAGCACATACCTGTGGCCTGACCATCCATAATCTCCATGGATGTGACCCTTGCCTCATTGTAAGCCTGGGACTGAATTGGACAGTTGCCCTAACCTTGCAGAAGGACCCTCAGTCTAAACGTACCAATACCCGGCCCCTACGGCTTTCCAAAATCCTAACCCTAACCCTAGCCATGGCTCGTGGTCCTGACACCTCACCTTGACCATTGACGTCAACCATGCCTCACCATAAACGTGATCCACCATCTTGCACTCCCTTTCTCATCAGAACTGGAAGCCATCTCTATCCATAAAGCCAATGTCTCTGCATACCAGAGAGAACAAAAAATTTTAACTCTAAAACTGGTGCCTGGACCTATACACAAAGCGTCATTATCACAAACACCCAGGGATCTCCTCAACACGGAAACGCAAATTCACACTCGCACTCACATCAGAGGTAGACCCTAACCCTAATAATTAACTTATCCTTTCTGCACAACAGCCCTAACCTCTATATTCAAAGCCTAGCCATGACTCTTGGACCTGCCCCTTCACCATAACCGTTGGCATCACCTGCGCTTCATCGTAATCCTAATCTTCAATCCCGAACGTGCCCTCCCGTCGGAGAGAAACTCGAAATTTTTCCATAAATCTATCCTTCTTCTACACCTTACAGAGCACAATAAACTTACTCTAGCCCTCGGCATTTTACCTGATCCAAAACCAACAGCCTCAATGTCTGTCTTGCCGCACCATAAGCCTGAAGCTCAAGGTGGCCCTCGCCCTCACTTCAGGGTCAGATGCAAACTCTAAATGTTACTCCACATTCCTCTAAATCTTACTGAACACCTAACCCTAACCCTAGCGCGAAGCCTTGGACTAGATTCTTCACCTACAACATTGATGTCAACTAAGACACATCTTAACTCGGAGCCTGAATTTCACATTCTCAATCACAACAGAAGAGAACCCTTATTCTCTCGGTAACCGTCTCTTCCGCAGAGATTTTCTCTCACAGATAGCCCTAACCCTCTCCCAGGACCCTTTCACTGAACCGCTACCATCAGCATCGACGTCTGTCATTCGTGCCCACAACCCTGAAGCTCGTTCTGGCCACTGCCCTCTTGTCAGAGTCGGATCAGAACGCTAAATGTCACTCAATTTTCCGCAGACTCCTTACCTTACAGCTAATGCCAACCCTATCCCTGGTGCCAGGATCTGACACTTCACCTTCATCATTGATGTCACACTCACTTCACCTTAAACCTTAAACTTATTCTTGCACAAAACCTCACATCAGAGGTGGATCCGAATTCTAACGGCAACCATATCTCACCCGTACTCCCTATCGAACACATAACCCTAACCCTAGATCTGACCCTTGAACCAGAATCTTCACCTTCACCGTTGCTATCAACTATGACTCCCTTAATCCTCTGACTCGACCTCACACTCACACTCAATTCAGAATTTTTCGCAAATTCTGTCCATAACCATATTTTCTGCATAGACCTTTCCTTATAGAAAACCCGAACCCTAGCCCCGGATCCTTAACCTGAATGCTCACCGTCAGCATTGGTGTCACCGATGCCACATCTTGATGATGAAGTCCAAGCTGGCCTTCACCCACACGTCAGAGTAGGATGCTTAATCTAAACATAACCACATCCACCGCATAAACTTTAGACAATTGCCTAACCCTAACCCTAGCACATTCCTGTGACCTGAGCCTCCAAAATCATCATGGACGTCACCCTTGCCTCACTGCGACTCAATTGGACAGTTGCCCTAAACTTGGAGAAGGACCCTCAGTCTAAACGTACCAATTGCCTGCCCCTACAGCTTTCCGAAAACCTAACCCTAACACTACCCCTGGCTCGGGGTCCTGACACCTCACCTTGACCATTGACGTCATCCATGCCTCACCATAAACCTGATCCACCATCTTGCGCACCCTGTCACATCAGACTCAGAAGCTAACTCTATCCGTAAAGAGAATGTTTCTGTATACCAGAGAGAACACAGAATTTTAACCCTGAAACTGATGCCTGGACCTGTATACAGAGTGTCAGCATCGGAGACACCCAGGGATCTCCCAACACGGCAACACAATTTCACAGTCACAGTCACATCAGAGCTAGACCTTAAGTGTTATAATTAACTTATTCTTTCTGTACTAGAGCCCGAACCAGTAATTCTAACCCAAGCCATGACTCTTGGACATGCCCCTTAATCGTAACCTTTGGCATCACTCACGCTTCATCGTAATCCTTTACCTCAATCCCGCACTTGCCCTCCCATCAGAGAGAAACCTGAAGCCTTTCCATAACCCTATCCTTCCTGTACACCTTACAGAACAAAACTAAACTTACTCTAGCCCTTGGGACTATACCTGAACCGACACCGTCAGCTTAAACGTCTGTCATGCCGCACCATAAGCCTGAATCTCAAGGTCGCCGTCACCCGCACGTCAGGGACAGATTAAATGTAACTGCATAATCCTGTCAATCTTACTGAACACCTAACCCTAACCCTAGTGCCAAGCCCTGGACTAGATTTTTCACCCGCAGCAATGATGTCAACTACGACACATCTTAATTCGGAGCTTGAATCTCACACTCGCACTGACATCAGAAGAGAACCCTAATTCTTTCGGAAACCGTCTTTTCCGCACTGATTTTCTCTTACAGATAACCCTAAGCGTATCCCAGGCCCCTTTCACTGAACCGCCACCATCAGCATCGACGTCTGTCATTCCTCCCCATAATCCTGAAGCTCGTTCTGGACGCTGCCCTCATGTCAGAGGCGGATCAGTACTCTAACTGTCACTCAATCTGCAGCATACTCCTTACCTTACAACTAATGCTGACCCTATCCCTGGTACCGGGATCTGACACTTCACCTTCATCATTGTTGTGACCCTCACTTCACCTTAAACTTAAACTTATTCTTGCACTCACCCTCACATCAGAGGCGGATCCGAATTCTAACTGCAACCCTACTTCACCCGTACTCCTTATCAAACCCATAACCCTACCCTAGATCTGAACCTTGAATCAGATTATTCACCTTCATCGTTGCTACCCACTATGACACCCTTAATGGTGTGACTCGATCTCACACTCGCCCTCAATTTAGAATTGCACCCTAATTCTGTCCATAACCATATTATCTGCATAAACCTGCATAGACCTTTCCTTACAGAAAACTCTAACCCTAGAACAGGTTCCTTTACCTGCATGCTCACCACCAGCATTGATGTCACCGATGCCATACCTTAATGATGAAGTCCAAACTGGCCTTCACCCACACGTCAGAGTAGGATCCTCTATCTAAACATAACCACATCCACGGCATAAACTAAAACAATTCCCTATCCCTAACCCTAGCACATACCTGTGGCCTGACCATCCATAATCTCCATGGATGTGACCCTTGCCTCATTGTAAGCCTGCGACTGAATTGGACAGTTGCCCTAACCTTGCAGAAGGACCCTCAGTCTAAACGTACCAATACCCTGCCCCTACGGCTTTCCAAAATCCTAACCCTAACCCTAGCCCTGGCTCGTGGTCCTGACACCTCACCTTGACCATTGACGTCAACCATGCCTCACCATAAACCTGATCCACCATCTTGCACTCCCTTTCTCATCAGAACTAGAAGCCAACTCTATCCATAAAGCCAATGTCTCTGCATACCAGAGAGAACAAAAAATTTTAACTCTAAAACTGGTGCCTGGACCTATACACAAAGCGTCATTATCACAAACAAACAGGGATCTCCTCAACACGGAAACGCAAATTCACACTCGCACTCACATCAGAGGTAGACCCTAACCCTAATAATTAACTTATCCTTTCTGCACAACAGCCCTAACCTCTATATTCAAAGCCTAGCCATGACTCTTGGACCTGCCCCTTCACCATAACCGTTGGCATCACCTGCGCTTCATCGTAATCCTAATCTTCAATCCCGAACGTGCCCTCCCATCGGAGAGAAACTCGAAATTTTTCCATAAACCTATCCTTCTTCTACACCTTACAGAGCACAATAAACTTACTCTAGCCCTCGGCATTTTACCTGATCCAAAACCAACAGCCTCAATGTCTGTCTTGCCGCACCATAAGCCTGAAGCTCAAGGTGGCCCTCGCCCTCACTTCAGGGTCAGATGCAAACTCTAAATGTTACTCCACATTCCTGTAAATCTTACTGAACACCTAACCCTAACCCTAGCGCGAAGCCTTGGACTAGATTCTTCACCTACAACATTGATGTCAACTAAGACACATCTTAACTCGGAGCCTGAATTTCACATTCTCAATCACAACAGAAGAGAACCCTTATTCTCTCGGTAACCGTCTCTTCCGCAGAGATTTTCTCTCACAGATAGCCCTAACCCTCTCCCAGGACCCTTTCACTGAACCGCTACCATCAGCGTCGACGTCTGCCATTCGTGCCCACAACCCTGAAGCTCGTTCTGGCCACTGCCCTCTTGTCAGAGTCGGATCAGAACGCTAAATGTCACTCAATTTTCCGCAGACTCCTTACCTTACAACTAATGCCAACCCTATCCCTGGTGCCAGGATCTGACACTTCACCTTCATCATTGATGTCACACTCACTTCATCTTAAACCTTAAACTTATTCTTGCACAAAACCTCACATCAGAGGTGGATCCGAATTCTAACGGCAACCCTATCTCACCCGTACTCCCTATCGAACTCATAACCCTAACCCTAGATCTGACCCTTGAACCAGAATATTCACCTTCACCGTTGCTATCAACTATGACTCCCTTAATCCTCTGACTCGACATCACACTCACACTCAATTCAGAATTTTTCGCAAATTCTGTCCATAACCATATTTTCTGCATAGACCTTTCCTTACAGAAAACCTTAACCCTAGCCCCGGATCCTTAACCTGAATGCTCACCGTCAGCATTGGTGTCACCGATGCCACATCTTGATGATGAAGTCCAAGCTGGCCTTCACCCACACGTCAGAGTAGGATGCTTAATCTAAACATAACCACATCCACCGCATAAACTTTAGACAATTGCCTAACCCTAACCCTAGCACATTCCTGTGACCTGAGCCTCCAAAATCATCACGGACGTCACCCTTGCCTCACTGCGACTCAATTGGACAGTTGCCCTAAACTTGGAGAAGGACCCTCAGTCTAAACGTACCAATTGCCTGCCCCTACAGCTTTCCAAAAACCTAACCCTAACACTACCCCTGGCTCGGGGTCCTGACACCTCACCTTGACCATTGACGTCATCCGTGCCTCACCATAAACCTGATCCACCATCTTGCGCACCCTGTCACATCAGACTCAGAAGCTAACTCTATCCGTAAAGGGAATGTTTCTGTATACCAGAGAGAACACAGAATTTTAACCCTGAAACTGATGCCTGGACCTGTATACAGAGTGTCAGCATCGGAGACACCCAGGGATCTCCCAACACGGCAACACAATTTCACAGTCACAGTCACATCAGAGCTAGACCTTAAGTCTTATAATTAACTTATTCTTTCTGTACTAGAGCCCGAACCAGTAATTCTAACCCAAGCCATGACTCTTGGACATGCCCCTTAATCGTAACCATTGGCATCACTCACGCTTCATCGTAATCCTTTACCTCAATCCCGCACTTGCCCTCCCATTAGAGAGAAACCTGAAGCCTTTCCATAACCCTATCCTTCCTGTACACCTTACAGAACAAAACTAAACTTACTCTAGCCCTTGGGACTATACCTGAACCGACACCGTCAGCTTCAACGTCTGTCATGCCGCACCATAAGCCTGAATCTCAAGGTCGCCGTCACCCGCACGTCAGGGACAGATGCGAACTCTAAATGTAACTGCATAATCCTGTCAATCTTACTGAACACCTAACCCTAACCCTAGTGCCAAGCCCTGGACTAGATTTTTCACCCGCAGCAATGATGTCAACTACGACACATCTTAATTCGGAGCTTGAATCTCACACTCGCACTGACATCAGAAGAGAACCCTAATTCTTTCGGAAACCGTCTTTTCTGCACTGATTTTCTCTTACAGATAACCCTAAGCGTATCCCAGGCCCCTTTCAGTGAACCGCCACCATCAGCATCGACGTCTGTCATTCCTCCCCATAATCCTGAAGCTCGTTCTGGACGCTGCCCTCATGTCAGAGTCGGATCAGTACTCTAACTGTCACTCAATCTGCAGCATACTCCTTACCTTACAACTAATGCTGACCCTATCCCTGGTACCGGGATCTGACACTTCACCTTCATCATTGTTGTGACCCTCACTTCACCTGAAACTTAAACTTATTCTTGCACTCACCCTCACATCAGAGGCGGATCCGAATTCTAACTGCAACCCTACTTCACCCGTACTCCTTATCAAACCCATAACCCTACCCTAGATCTGAACCTTGAATCAGATTATTCACCTTCATCGTTGCTACCCACTATGACACCCTTAATGGTGTGACTCGATCTCACACTCGCCCTCAATTTAGAATTGCACCCTAATTCTGTCCATAACCATATTATCTGCATAAACCTGCATAGACCTTTCCTTACAGAAAACTCTAACCCTAGAACAGGTTCCTTTACCTGCATGCTCACCACCAGCATTGATGTCACCGATGCCATACCTTAATGATGAAGTCCAAACTGGCCTTCACCCACACGTCAGAGTAGGATCCTCTATCTAAACATAACCACATCCACGGCATAAACTAAAACAATTCCCTATCCCTAACCCTAGCACATACCTGTGGCCTGACCATCCATAATCTCCATGGATGTGACCCTTGCCTCATTGTAAGCCTGCGACTGAATTGGACAGTTGCCCTAACCTTGCAGAAGGACCCTCAGTCTAAACGTACCAATACCCTGCCCCTACGGCTTTCCAAAATCCTAACCCTAACCCTAGCCCTGGCTCGTGGTCCTGACACCTCACCTTGACCATTGACGTCAACCATGCCTCACCATAAACCTGATCCACCATCTTGCACTCCCTTTCTCATCAGAACTAGAAGCCAACTCTATCCATAAAGCCAATGTCTCTGCATACCAGAGAGAACAAGAAATTTTAACTCTAAAACTGGTGCCTGGACCTATACACAAAGCGTCATTATCACAAACAAACAGGGATCTCCTCAACACGGAAACGCAAATTCACACTCGCACTCACATCAGAGGTAGACCCTAACCCTAATAATTAACTTATCCTTTCTGCACAACAGCCCTAACCTCTATATTCAAAGCCTAGCCATGACTCTTGGACCTGCCCCTTCACCATAACCGTTGGCATCACCTGCGCTTCATCGTAATCCTAATCTTCAATCCCGAACGTGCCCTCCCATCGGAGAGAAACTCGAAATTTTTCCATAAACCTATCCTTCTTCTACACCTTACAGAGCACAATAAACTTACTCTAGCCCTCGGCATTTTACCTGATCCAAAACCAACAGCCTCAATGTCTGTCTTGCCGCACCATAAGCCTGAAGCTCAAGGTGGCCGCGCCCTCACTTCAGGGTCAGATGCAAACTCTAAATGTTACTCCACATTCCTGTAAATCTTACTGAACACCTAACCCTAACCCTAGCGCGAAGCCTTGGACTAGATTCTTCACCTACAACATTGATGTCAACTAAGACACATCTTAACTCCGAGCCTGAATTTCACATTCTCAATCACAACAGAAGAGAACCCTTATTCTCTCGGTAACCGTCTCTTCCGCAGAGATTTTCTCTCACAGATAGCCCTAACCCTCTCCCAGGACCCTTTCACTGAACCGCTACCATCAGCATCGACGTCTGCCATTCGTGCCCACAACCCTGAAGCTCGTTCTGGCCACTGCCCTCTTGTCAGAGTCGGATCAGAACGCTAAATGTCACTCAATTTTCCGCAGACTCCTTACCTTACAACTAATGCCAACCCTATCCCTGGTGCCAGGATCTGACACTTCACCTTCATCATTGATGTCACACTCACTTCATCTTAAACCTTAAACTTATTCTTGCACAAAACCTCACATCAGAGGTGGATCCGAATTCTAACGGCAACCCTATCTCACCCGTACTCCCTATCGAACTCATAACCCTAACCCTAGATCTGACCCTTGAACCAGAATCTTCACCTTCACCGTTGCTATCAACTATGACTCCCTTAATCCTCTGACTCGACCTCACACTCACACTCAATTCAGAATTTTTCGCAAATTCTGTCCATAACCATATTTTCTGCATAGACCTTTCCTTACAGAAAACCCTAACCCTAGCCCCGGATCCTTAACCTGAATGCTCACCGTCAGCATTGGTGTCACCGATGCCACATCTTGATGATGAAGTCCAAGCTGGCCTTCACCCACACGTCAGAGTAGGATGCTTAATCTAAACATAACCACATCCACCGCATAAACTTTAGACAATTGCCTAACCCAAACCCTAGCACATTCCTGTGACCTGAGCCTCCAAAATCATCACGGACGTCACCCTTGCCTCACTGCGACTCAATTGGACAGTTGCCCTAAACTTGGAGAAGGACCCTCAGTCTAAACGTACCAATTGCCTGCCCCTACAGCTTTCCAAAAACCTAACCCTAACACTACCCCTGGCTCGGGGTCCTGACACCTCACCTTGACCATTGACGTCATCCGTGCCTCACCATAAACCTGATCCACCATCTTGCGCACCCTGTCACATCAGACTCAGAAGCTAACTCTATCCGTAAAGAGAATGTTTCTGTATACCAGAGAGAACACAGAATTTTAACCCTGAAACTGATGCCTGGACCTGTATACAGAGTGTCAGCATCGGAGACACCCAGGGATCTCCCAACACGGCAACACAATTTCACAGTCACAGTCACATCAGAGCTAGACCTTAAGTGTTATAATTAACTTATTCTTTCTGTACTAGAGCCCGAACCAGTAATTCTAACCCAAGCCATGACTCTTGGACATGCCCCTTAATCGTAACCATTGGCATCACTCACGCTTCATCGTAATCCTTTACCTCAATCCCGCACTTGCCCTCCCATCAGAGAGAAACCTGAAGCCTTTCCATAACCCTATCCTTCCTGTACACCTTACAGAACAAAACTAAACTTACTCTAGCCCTTGGGACTATACCTGAACCGACACCGTCAGCTTCAACGTCTGTCATGCCGCACCATAAGCCTGAATCTCAAGGTCGCCGTCACCCGCACGTCAGGGACAGATGCGAACTCTAAATGTAACTGCATAATCCTGTCAATCTTACTGAACACCTAACCCTAACCCTAGTGCCAAGCCCTGGACTAGATTTTTCACCCGCAGCAATGATGTCAACTACGACACATCTTAATTCGGAGCTTGAATCTCACACTCGCACTGACATCAGAAGAGAACCCTAATTCTTTCGGAAACCGTCTTTTCCGCACTGATTTTCTCTTACAGATAACCCTAAGCGTATCCCAGGCCCCTTTCACTGAACCGCCACCATCAGCATCGACGTCTGTCATTCCTCCCCATAATCCTGAAGCTCGTTCTGGACGCTGCCCTCATGTCAGAGGCGGATCAGTACTCTAACTGTCACTCAATCTGCAGCATACTCCTTACCTTACAACTAATGCTGACCCTATCCCTCGTACCGGGATCTGACACTTCACCTTCATCATTGTTGTGACCCTCACTTCACCTGAAACTTAAACTTATTCTTGCACTCACCCTCACATCAGAGGCGGATCCGAATTCTAACTGCAACCCTACTTCACCCGTACTCCTTATCAAACCCATAACCCTACCCTAGATCTGAACCTTGAATCAGATTATTCACCTTCATCGTTGCTACCCACTATGACACCCTTAATGGTGTGACTCGATCTCACACTCGCCCTCAATTTAGAATTGCACCCTAATTCTGTCCATAACCATATTATCTGCATAAACCTGCATAGACCTTTCCTTACAGAAAACTCTAACCCTAGAACAGGTTCCTTTACCTGCATGCTCACCACCAGCATTGATGTCACCGATGCCATACCTTAATGATGAAGTCCAAACTGGCCTTCACCCACACGTCAGAGTAGGATCCTCTATCTAAACATGACCACATCCACGGCATAAACTAAAACAATTCCCTATCCCTATCCCTAGCACATACCTGTGGCCTGACCATCCATAATCTCCATGGATGTGACCCTTGCCTCATTGTAAGCCTGCGACTGAATTGGACAGTTGCCCTAACCTTGCAGAAGGACCCTCAGTCTAAACGTACCAATACCCTGCCCCTACGGCTTTCCAAAATCCTAACCCTAACCCTAGCCCTGGCTCGTGGTCCTGACACCTCACCTTGACCATTGACGTCAACCATGCCTCACCATAAACCTGATCCACCATCTTGCACTCCCTTTCTCATCAGAACTAGAAGCCAACTCTATCCATAAAGCCAATGTCTCTGCATACCAGAGAGAACAAAAAATTTTAACTCTAAAACTGGTGCCTGGACCTATACACAAAGCGTCATTATCACAAACAAACAGGGATCTCCTCAACACGGAAACGCAAATTCACACTCGCACTCACATCAGAGGTAGACCCTAACCCTAATAATTAACTTATCCTTTCTGCACAACAGCCCTAACCTCTATATTCAAAGCCTAGCCATGACTCTTGGACCTGCCCCTTCACCATAACCGTTGGCATCACCTGCGCTTCATCGTAATCCTAATCTTCAATCACGAACGTGCCCTCCCATCGGAGAGAAACTCGAAATTTTTCCATAAACCTATCCTTCTTCTACACCTTACAGAGCACAATAAACTTACTCTAGCCCTCGGCATTTTACCTGATACAAAACCAACAGCCTCAATGTCTGTCTTGCCGCACCATAAGCCTGAAGCTCAAGGTGGCCCTCGCCCTCACTTCAGGGTCAGATGCAAACTCTAAATGTTACTCCACATTCCTGTAAATCTTACTGAACACCTAACCCTAACCCTAGCGCGAAGCCTTGGACTAGATTCTTCACCTACAACATTGATGTCAACTAAGACACATCTTAACTCGGAGCCTGAATTTCACATTCTCAATCACAACAGAAGAGAACCCTTATTCTCTCGGTAACCGTCTCTTCCGCAGAGATTTTCTCTCACAGATAGCCCTAACCCTCTCCCAGGACCATTTCACTGAACCGCTACCATCAGCATCGACGTCTGCCATTCGTGCCCACAACCCTGAAGCTCGTTCTGGCCACTGCCCTCTTGTCAGAGTCGGATCAGAACGCTAAATGTCACTCAATTTTCCGCAGACTCCTTACCTTACAACTAATGCCAACCCTATCCCTGGTGCCAGGATCTGACACTTCACCTTCATCATTGATGTCACACTCACTTCACCTTAAACCTTAAACTTATTCTTGCACAAAACCTCACATCAGAGGTGGATCCGAATTCTAACGGCAACCCTATCTCACCCGTACTCCCTATCGAACACATAACCCTAACCCTAGATCTGACCCTTGAACCAGAATCTTCACCTTCACCGTTGCTATCAACTATGACTCCCTTAATCCTCTGACTCGACCTCACACTCACACTCAATTCAGAATTTTTCGCAAATTCTGTCCATAACCATATTTTCTGCATAGACCTTTCCTTACAGAAAACCCTAACCCTAGCCCCGGATCCTTAACCTGAATGCTCACCGTCAGCATTGGTGTCACCGATGCCACATCTTGATGATGAAGTCCAAGCTGGCCTTCACCCACACGTCAGAGTAGGATGCTTAATCTAAACATAACCACATCCACCGCATAAACTTTAGACAATTGCCTAACCCTAACCCTAGCACATTCCTGTGACCTGAGCCTCCAAAATCATCATGGACGTCACCCTTGCCTCACTGCGACTCAATTGGACAGTTGCCCTAAACTTGGAGAAGGACCCTCAGTCTAAACGTACCAATTGCCTGCCCCTACAGCTTTCCAAAAACCTAACCCTAACACTACCCGTGGCTCGGGGTCCTGACACCTCACCTTGACCATTGACGTCATCCGTGCCTCACCATAAACCTGATCCACCATCTTGCGCACCCTGTCACCTCAGACTCAGAAGCTAACTCTATCCGTAAAGAGAATGTTTCTGTATACCAGAGAGAACACAGAATTTTAACCCTGAAACTGATGCCTGGACCTGTATACAGAGTGTCAGCATCGGAGACACCCAGGGATCTCCCAACACGGCAACACAATTTCACAGTCACAGTCACATCAGAGCTAGACCTTAAGTCTTATAATTAACTTATTCTTTCTGTACTAGAGCCCGAACCAGTAATTCTAACCCAAGCCATGACTCTTGGACATGCCCCTTAATCGTAACCATTGGCATCACTCACGCTTCATCGTAATCCTTTACCTCAATCCCGCACTTGCCCTCCCATCAGAGAGAAACCTGAAGCCTTTCCATAACCCTATCCTTCCTGTACACCTTACAGAACAAAACTAAACTTACTCTAGCCCTTGGGACTATACCTGAACCGACACCGTCAGCTTCAACGTCTGTCATGCCGCACCATAAGCCTGAATCTCAAGGTCGCCGTCACCCGCACGTCAGGGACAGATGCGAACTCTAAATGTAACTGCATAATCCTGTCAATCTTACTGAACACCTAACCCTAACCCTAGTGCCAAGCCCTGGACTAGATTTTTCACCCGCAGCAATGATGTCAACTACGACACATCTTAATTCGGAGCTTGAATCTCACACTCGCACTGACATCAGAAGAGAACCCTAATTCTTTCGGAAACCGTCTTTTCCGCACTGATTTTCTCTTACAGATAACCCTAAGCGTATCCCAGGCCCCTTTCACTGAACCGCCACCATCAGCATCGACGTCTGTCATTCCTCCCCATAATCCTGAAGCTCGTTCTGGACGCTGCCCTCATGTCAGAGTCGGATCAGTACTCTAACTGTCACTCAATCTGCAGCATACTCCTTACCTTACAACTAATGCTGACCCTATCCCTGGTACCGGGATCTGACACTTCACCTTCATCATTGTTGTGACCCTCACTTCACCTGAAACTTAAACTTATTCTTGCACCCACCCTCACATCAGAGGCGGATCCGAATTCTAACTGCAACCCTACTTCACCCGTACTCCTTATCAAACCCATAACCCTACCCTAGATCTGAACCTTGAATCAGATTATTCACCTTCATCGTTGCTACCCACTATGACACCCTTAATGGTGTGACTCGATCTCACACTCGCCCTCAATTTAGAATTGCACCCTAATTCTGTCCATAACCATATTATCTGCATAAACCTGCATAGACCTTTCCTTACAGAAAACTCTAACCCTAGAACAGGTTCCTTTACCTGCATGCTCACCACCAGCATTGATGTCACCGATGCCATACCTTAATGATGAAGTCCAAACTGGCCTTCACCCACACGTCAGAGTAGGATCCTCTATCTAAACATAACCACATCCACGGCATAAACTAAAACAATTCCCTATCCCTAACCCTAGCACATACCTGTGGCCTGACCATCCATAATCTCCATGGATGTGACCCTTGCCTCATTGTAAGCCTGCGACTGAATTGGACAGTTGCCCTAACCTTGCAGAAGGACCCTCAGTCTAAACGTACCAATACCCTGCCCCTACGGCTTTCCAAAATCCTAACCCTAACCCTAGCCCTGGCTCGTGGTCCTGACACCTCACCTTGACCATTGACGTCAACCATGCCTCACCATAAACCTGATCCACCATCTTGCACTCCCTTTCTCATCAGAACTAGAAGCCAACTCTATCCATAAAGCCAATGTCTCTGCATACCAGAGAGAACAAAAAATTTTAACTCTAAAACTGGTGCCTGGACCTATACACAAAGCGTCATTATCACAAACACCCAGGGATCTCCTCAACACGGAAACGCAAATTCACACTCGCACTCACATCAGAGGTAGACCCTAACCCTAATAATTAACTTATCCTTTCTGCACAACAGCCCTAACCACTATATTCAAAGCCTAGCCATGACACTTGGACCTGCCCCTTCACCATAACCGTTGGCATCACCTGCGCTTCATCGTAATCCTAATCTTCAATCCCGAACGTGCCCTCCCATCGGAGAGAAACTCGAAATTTTTCCATAAACCTATCCTTCTTCTACACCTTACAGAGCACAATAAACTTACTCTAGCCCTCGGCATTTTACCTGATCCAAAACCAACAGCCTCAATGTCTGTCTTGCCGCACCATAAGCCTGAAGCTCAAGGTGGCCCTCGCCCTCACTTCAGGGTCAGATGCAAACTCTAAATGTTACTCCACATTCCTGTAAATCTTACTGAACACCTAACCCTAACCCTAGCGCGAAGCCTTGGACTAGATTCTTCACCTACAACATTGATGTCAACTAAGACACATCTTAACTCGGAGCCTGAATTTCACATTCTCAATCACAACAGAAGAGAACCCTTATTCTCTCGGTAACCATCTCTTCCGCAGAGATTTTCTCTCACAGATAGCCCTAACACTCTCCCAGGACCCTTTCACTGAACCGCTACCATCAGCATCGACGTCTGTCATTCGTGCCCACAACCCTGAAGCTCGTTCTGGCCACTGCCCTCTTGTCAGAGTCGGATGAGAACGCTAAATGTCACTCAATTTTCCGCAGACTCCTTACGTTACAACTAATGCCAACCCTATCCCTGGTGCCAGGATCTGACACTTCACCTTCATCATTGATGTCACACTCACTTCACCTTAAACCTTAAACTTATTCTTGCACAAAACCTCACATCAGAGGTGGATCCGAATTCTAACGGCAACCCTATCTCACCCGTACACCCTATCGAACACATAACCCTAACCCTAGATCTGACCCTTGAATCAGAATCTTCACCTTCACCGTTGCTATCAACTATGACTCCCTTAATCCTTTGACTCGATCTCACACTCACACTCAATTCAGAATTTTTCGCAAATTCTGTCCATAACCAAATTTTCTGCATAGACCTTTCCTTACAGAAAACCCTAACCCTAGCCCCGGATCCTTAACCTGAATGCTCACCGTCAGCATTGGTGTCACCGATGCCACATCTTGATGATGAAGTCCAAGCTGGCCTTCACAACCCGTCAGAGTAGGATGCTTAATCTAAACATAACCACATCCACCGCATAAACTTTAGACAATTGCCTAACCCTAACCCTAGCACATTCCTGTGACCTGAGCCTCCAAAATCATCATGGACGTCACCCTTGCCTCACTGCGACTCAATTGGACAGTTGCCCTAAACTTGGAGAAGGACCCTCAGTCTAAACGTACCAATTGCCTGCCCCTACAGCTTTCCAAAAACCTAACCCTAACACTACCCCTGGCTCGGGGTCCTGACACCTCACCTTGACCATTGACGTCATCCGTGCCTCACCATAAACCTGATCCACCATCTTGCGCACCCTGTCACCTCAGACTCAGAAGCTAACTCTATCCGTAAAGAGAATGTTTCTGTATACCAGAGAGAACACAGAATTTTAACCCTGAAACTGATGCCTGGACCTGTATACAGAGTGTCAGCATCGGAGACACCCAGGGATCTCCCAACACGGCAACACAATTTCACAGTCACAGTCACAACAGAGCTAGACCTTAAGTCTTATAATTAACTTATTCTTTCTGTACTAGAGCCCGAACCAGTAATTCTAACCCAAGCCATGACTCTTGGACATGCCCCTTAATCGTAACCATTGGCATCACTCACGCTTCATCGTAATCCTTTACCTCAATCCCGCACTTGCCCTCCCATCAGAGAGAAACCTGAAGCCTTTCCATAACCCTATCCTTCCTGTACACCTTACAGAACAAAACTAAACTTACTCTAGCCCTTGGGACTATACCTGAACCGACACCGTCAGCTTCAACGTCTGTCATGCCGCACCATAAGCCTGAATCTCAAGGTCGCCGTCACCCGCACGTCAGGGACAGATGCGAACTCTAAATGTAACTGCATAATCCTGTCAATCTAACTGAACACCTAACCCTAACCCTAGTGCCAAGCCCTGGACTAGATTTTTCACCCGCAGCAATGATGTCAACTACGACACATCTTAATTCGGAGCTTGAATCTCACACTCGCACTGACATCAGAAGAGAACCCTAATTCTTTCGGAAACCGTCTTTTCCGCACTGATTTTCTCTTACAGATAACCCTAAGCGTATCCCAGGCCCCTTTCACTGAACCGCCACCATCAGCATCGACGTCTGTCATTCCTCCCCATAATCCTGAAGCTCGTTCTGGACGCTGCCCTCATGTCAGAGTCAGATCAGTACTCTAACTGTCACTCAATCTGCAGCATACTCCTTAACTTACAACTAATGCTGACCCTATCCCTGGTACCGGGATCTGACACTTCACCTTCATCATTGTTGTGACCCTCACTTCACCTGAAACTTAAACTTATTCTTGCACTCACCCTCACATCAGAGGCGGATCCGAATTCTAACTGCAACCCTACTTCACCCGTACTCCTTATCAAACCCATAACCCTACCCTAGATCTGAACCTTGAATCAGATTATTCACCTTCATCGTTGCTACCCACTATGACACCCTTAATGGTGTGACTCGATCTCACACTCGCCCTCAATTTAGAATTGCACCCTAATTCTGTCCATAACCATATTATCTGCATAAACCTGCATAGACCTTTCCTTACAGAAAACTCTAACCCTAGAACAGGTTCCTTTACCTGCATGCTCACCACCAGCATTGATGTCACCGATGCCATACCTTAATGATGAAGTCCAAACTGGCCTTCACCCACACGTCAGAGTAGGATCCTCTATCTAAACATAACCACATCCACGGCATAAACTAAAACAATTCCCTATCCCTAACCCTAGCACATACCTGTGGCCTGACCATCCATAATCTCCATGGATGTGACCCTTGCCTCATTGTAAGCCTGCGACTGAATTGGACAGTTGCCCTAACCTTGCAGAAGGACCCTCAGTCTAAACGTACCAATACCCTGCCCCTACGGCTTTCCAAAATCCTAACCCTAACCCTAGCCCTGGCTCGTGGTCCTGACACCTCACCTTGACCATTGACGTCAACCATGCCTCACCATAAACCTGATCCACCATCTTGCACTCCCTTTCTCATCAGAACTAGAAGCCAACTCTATCCATAAAGCCAATGTCTCTGCATACCAGAGAGAACAAAAAATTTTAACTCTAAAACTGGTGCCTGGACCTATACACAAAGCGTCATTATCACAAACAAACAGGGATCTCCTCAACACGGAAACGCAAATTCACACTCGCACTCACATCAGAGGTAGACCCTAACCCTAATAATTAACTTATCCTTTCTGCACAACAGCCCTAACCTCTATATTCAAAGCCTAGCCATGACTCTTGGACCTGCCCCTTCACCATAACCGTTGGCATCACCTGCGCTTCATCGTAATCCTAATCTTCAATCCCGAACGTGCCCTCCCATCGGAGAGAAACTCGAAATTTTTCCATAAACCTATCCTTCTTCTACACCTTACAGAGCACAATAAACTTACTCTAGCCCTCGGCATTTTACCTGATCCAAAACCAACAGCCTCAATGTCTGTCTTGCCGCACCATAAGCCTGAAGCTCAAGGTGGCCCTCGCCCTCACTTCAGGGTCAGATGCAAACTCTAAATGTTACTCCACATTCCTGTAAATCTTACTGAACACCTAACCCTAACCCTAGCGCGAAGCCTTGGACTAGATTCTTCACCTACAACATTGATGTCAACTAAGACACATCTTAAGTCGGAGCCTGAATTTCACATTCTCAATCACAACAGAAGAGAACCCTTATTCTCTCGGTAACCGTCTCTTCCGCAGAGATTTTCTCTCACAGATAGCCCTAACCCTCTCCCAGGACCCTTTCACTGAACCGCTACCATCAGCATCGACGTCTGCCATTCGTGCCCACAACCCTGAAGCTCGTTCTGGCCACTGCCCTCTTGTCAGAGTCGGATCAGAACGCTAAATGTCACTCAAATTTCCGCAGACTCCTTACCTTACAACTAATGCCAACCCTATCCCTGGTGCCAGGATCTGACACTTCACCTTCATCATTGATGTCACACTCACTTCACCTTAAACCTTAAACTTATTCTTGCACAAAACCTCACATCAGAGGTGGATCCGAATTCTAACGGCAACCCTATCTCACCCGTACTCCCTATCGAACACATAACCCTAACCCTAGATCTGACCCTTGAACCAGAATCTTCACCTTCACCGTTGCTATCAACTATGACTCCCTTAATCCTCTGACTCGACCTCACACTCACACTCAATTCAGAATTTTTCGCAAATTCTGTCCATAACCATATTTTCTGCATAGACCTTTCCTTACAGAAAACCCTAACCCTAGCCCCGGATCCTTAACCTGAATGCTCACCGTCAGCATTGGTTTCACCGATGCCACATCTTGATGATGAAGTCCAAGCTGGCCTTCACCCACACGTCAGAGTAGGATGCTTAATCTAAACATAACCACATCCACCGCATAAACTTTAGACAATTGCCTAACCCTAACCCTAGCACATTCCTGTGACCTGAGCCTCCAAAATCATCATGGATGTCACCCTTGCCTCACTGCGACTCAATTGGACAGTTGCCCTAAACTTGGAGAAGGACCCTCAGTCTAAACGTACCAATTGCCTGCCCCTACAGGTTTCCAAAAACCTAACCCTAACACTACCCCTGGCTCGGGGTCCTGACACCTCACCTTGACCATTGACGTCATCCGTGCCTCACCATAAACCTGATCCACCATCTTGCGCACCCTGTCACCTCAGACTCAGAAGCTAACTCTATCCGTAAAGAGAATGTTTCTGTATACCAGAGAGAACACAGAATTTTAACCCTGAAACTGATGCCTGGACCTGTATACAGAGTGTCAGCATCGGAGACACCCAGGGATCTCCCAACACGGCAACACAATTTCACAGTCACAGTCACATCAGAGCTAGACCTTAAGTCTTATAATTAACTTATTCTTTCTGTACTAGAGCCCGAACCAGTAATTCTAACCCAAGCCATGACTCTTGGACATGCCCCTTAATAGTAACCATTGGCATCACTCACGCTTCATCGTAATCCTTTACCTCAATCCCGCACTTGCCCTCCCATCAGAGAGAAACCTGAAGCCTTTCCATAACCCTATCCTTCCTGTACACCTTACAGAACAAAACTAAACTTACTCTAGCCCTTGGGACTATACCTGAACCGACACCGTCAGCTTCAACGTCTGTCATGCCGCACCATAAGCCTGAATCTCAAGGTCGCCGTCACCCGCACGTCAGGGACAGATGCGAACTCTAAATGTAACTGCATAATCCTGTCAATCTTACTGAACACCTAACCCTAACCCTAGTGCCAAGCCCTGGACTAGATTTTTCACCCGCAGCAATGATGTCAACTACGACACATCTTAATTCGGAGCTTGAATCTCACACTCGCACTGACATCAGAAGAGAACCCTAATTCTTTCGGAAACCGTCTTTTCCGCACTGATTTTCTCTTACAGATAACCCTAAGCGTATCCCAGGCCCCTTTCACTGAACCGCCACCATCAGCATCGACGTCTGTCATTCCTCCCCATAATCCTGAAGCTCGTTCTGGACGCTGCCCTCATGTCAGAGTCGGATCAGTACTCTAACTGTCACTCAATCTGCAGCATACTCCTTACCTTACAACTAATGCTGACCCTATCCCTGGTACCGGGATCTGACACTTCACCTTCATCATTGTTGTGACCCTCACTTCACCTGAAACTTAAACTTATTCTTGCACCCACCCTCACATCAGAGGCGGATCCGAATTCTAACTGCAACCCTACTTCACCCGTACTCCTTATCAAACCCATAACCCTACCCTAGATCTGAACCTTGAATCAGATTATTCACCTTCATCGTTGCTACCCACTATGACACCCTTAATGGTGTGACTCGATCTCACACTCGCCCTCAATTTAGAATTGCACCCTAATTCTGTCCATAACCATATTATCTGCATAAACCTGCATAGACCTTTCCTTACAGAAAACTCTAACCCTAGAACAGGTTCCTTTACCTGCATGCTCACCACCAGCATTGATGTCACCGATGCCATACCTTAATGATGAAGTCCAAACTGGCCTTCACCCACACGTCAGAGTAGGATCCTCTATCTAAACATAACCACATCCACGGCATAAACTAAAACAATTCCCTATCCCTAACCCTAGCACATACCTGTGGCCTGACCATCCATAATCTCCATGGATGTGACCCTTGCCTCATTGTAAGCCTGCGACTGAATTGGACAGTTACCCTAACCTTGCAGAAGGACCCTCAGTCTAAACGTACCAATACCCTGCCCCTACGGCTTTCCAAAATCCTAACCCTAACCCTAGCCCTGGCTCGTGGTCCTGACACCTCTCCTTGACCATTGACGTCAACCATGCCTCACCATAAACCTGATCCACCATCTTGCACTCCCTTTCTCATCAGAACTAGAAGCCAACTCTATCCATAAAGCCAATGTCTCTGCATACCAGAGAGAACAAAAAATTTTAACTCTAAAACTGGTGCCTGGACCTATACACAAAGCGTCATTATAACAAACACCCAGGGATCTCCTCAACACGGAAACGCAAATTCACACTCGCACTCACATCAGAGGTAGACCCTAACCCTAATAATTAACTTATCCTTTCTGCACAACAGCCCTAACCACTATATTCAAAGCCTAGCCATGACACTTGGACCTGCCCCTTCACCATAACCGTTGGCATCACCTGCGCTTCATCGTAATCCTAATCTTCAATCCCGAACGTGCCCTCCCATCGGAGAGAAACTCGAAATTTTTCCATAAACCTATCCTTCTTCTACACCTTACAGAGCACAATAAACTTACTCTAGCCCTCGGCATTTTACCTGATCCAAAACCAACAGCCTCAATGTCTGTCTTGCCGCACCATAAGCCTGAAGCTCAAGGTGGCCCTCGCCCTCACTTCAGGGTCAGATGCAAACTCTAAATGTTACTCCACATTCCTGTAAATCTTACTGAACACCTAACCCTAACCCTAGCGCGAAGCCTTGGACTAGATTCTTCACCTACAACATTGATGTCAACTAAGACACATCTTAACTCGGAGCCTGAATTTCACATTCTCAATCACAACAGAAGAGAACCCTTATTCTCTCGGTAACCATCTCTTCCGCAGAGATTTTCTCTCAGAGATAGCCCTAACCCTCTCCCAGGACCCTTTCACTGAACCGCTACCATCAGCATCGACGTCTGTCATTCGTGCCCACAACCCTGAAGCTCGTTCTGGCCACTGCCCTCTTGTCAGAGTCGGATGAGAACGCTAAATGTCACTCAATTTTCCGCAGACTCCTTACGTTACAACTAATGCCAACCCTATCCCTGGTGCCAGGATCTGACACTTCACCTTCATCATTGATGTCACACTCACTTCACCTTAAACCTTAAACTTATTCTTGCACAAAACCTCACATCAGAGGTGGATCCGAATTCTAACGGCAACCCTATCTCACCCGTACTCCCTATCGAACACATAACCCTAACCCTAGATCTGACCCTTGAACCAGAATCTTCACCTTCACCGTTGCTATCAACTATGACTCCCTTAATCCTCTGACTCGATCTCACACTCACACTCAATTCAGAATTTTTCGCAAATTCTGTCCATAACCAAATTTTCTGCATAGACCTTTCCTTACAGAAAACCCTAACCCTAGCCCCGGATCCTTAACCTGAATGCTCACCGTCAGCATTGGTGTCACCGATGCCACATCTTGATGATGAAGTCCAAGCTGGCCTTCACAACCCGTCAGAGTAGGATGCTTAATCTAAACATAACCACATCCACCGCATAAACTTTAGACAATTGCCTAACCCTAACCCTAGCACATTCCTGTGACCTGAGCCTCCAAAATCATCATGGACGTCACCCTTGCCTCACTGCGACTCAATTGGACAGTTGCCCTAAACTTGGAGAAGGACCCTCAGTCTAAACGTACCAATTGCCTGCCCCTACAGCTTTCCAAAAACCTAACCCTAACACTACCCCTGGCTCGGGGTCCTGACACCTCACCTTGACCATTGACGTCATCCGTGCCTCACCATAAACCTGATCCACCATCTTGCGCACCCTGTCACCTCAGACTCAGAAGCTAACTCTATCCGTAAAGAGAATGTTTCTGTATACCAGAGAGAACACAGAATTTTAACCCTGAAACTGATGCCTGGACCTGTATACAGAGTGTCAGCATCGGAGACACCCAGGGATCTCCCAACACGGCAACACAATTTCACAGTCACAGTCACATCAGAGCTAGACCTTAAGTCTTATAATTAACTTATTCTTTCTGTACTAGAGCCCGAACCAGTAATTCTAACCCAAGCCATGACTCTTGGACATGCCCCTTAATCGTAACCATTGGCATCACTCACGCTTCATCGTAATCCTTTACCTCAATCCCGCACTTGCCCTCCCATCAGAGAGAAACCTGAAGCCTTTCCATAACCCTATCCTTCCTGTACACCTTACAGAACAAAACTAAACTTACTCTAGCCCTTGGGACTATACCTGAACCGACACCGTCAGCTTCAACGTCTGTCATGCCGCACCATAAGCCTGAATCTCAAGGTCGCCGTCACCCGCACGTCAGGGACAGATGCGAACTCTAAATGTAACTGCATAATCCTGTCAATCTTACTGAACACCTAACCCTAACCCTAGTGCCAAGCCCTGGACTAGATTTTTCACCCGCAGCAATGATGTCAACTACGACACATCTTAATTCGGAGCTTGAATCTCACACTCGCACTGACATCAGAAGAGAACCCTAATTCTTTCGGAAACCGTCTTTTCCGCACTGATTTTCTCTTACAGATAACCCTAAGCGTATCCCAGGCCCCTTTCACTGAACCGCCACCATCAGCATCGACGTCTGTCATTCCTCCCCATAATCCTGAAGCTCGTTCTGGACGCTGCCCTCATGTCAGAGTCGGATCAGTACTCTAACTGTCACTCAATCTGCAGCATACTCCTTACCTTACAACTAATGCTGACCCTATCCCTGGTACCGGGATCTGACACTTCACCTTCATCATTGTTGTGACCCTCACTTCACCTGAAACTTAAACTTATTCTTGCACCCACCCTCACATCAGAGGCGGATCCGAATTCTAACTGCAACCCTACTTCACCCGTACTCCTTATCAAACCCATAACCCTACCCTAGATCTGAACCTTGAATCAGATTATTCACCTTCATCGTTGCTACCCACTATGACACCCTTAATGGTGTGACTCGATCTCACACTCGCCCTCAATTTAGAATTGCACCCTAATTCTGTCCATAACCATATTATCTGCATAAACCTGCATAGACCTTTCCTTACAGAAAACTCTAACCCTAGAACAGGTTCCTTTACCTGCATGCTCACCACCAGCATTGATGTCACCGATGCCATACCTTAATGATGAAGTCCAAACTGGCCTTCACCCACACGTCAGAGTAGGATCCTCTATCTAAACATAACCACATCCATGGCATAAACTAAAACAATTCCCTATCCCTAACCCTAGCACATACCTGTGGCCTGACCATCCATAATCTCCATGGATGTGACCCTTGCCTCATTGTAAGCCTGCGACTGAATTGGACAGTTGCCCTAACCTTGCAGAAGGACCCTCAGTCTAAACGCACCAATACCCTGCCCCTACGGCTTTCCAAAATCCTAACCCTAACCCTAGCCCTGGCTCGTGGTCCTGACACCTCACCTTGACCATTGACGTCAACCATGCCTCACCATAAACCTGATCCACCATCTTGCACTCCCTTTCTCATCAGAACTAGAAGCCAACTCTATCCATAAAGCCAATGTCTCTGCATACCAGAGAGAACAAAAAATTTTAACTCTAAAACTGGTGCCTGGACCTATACACAAAGCGTCATTATCACAAACACCCAGGGATCTCCTCAACACGGAAACGCAAATTCACACTCGCACTCACATCAGAGGTAGACCCTAACCCTAATAATTAACTTATCCTTTCTGCACAACAGCCCTAACCACTATATTCAAAGCCTAGCCATGACACTTGGACCTGCCCCTTCACCATAACCGTTGGCATCACCTGCGCTTCATCGTAATCCTAATCTTCAATCCCGAACGTGCCCTCCCATCGGAGAGAAACTCGAAATTTTTCCATAAACCTATCCTTCTTCTACACCTTACAGAGCACAATAAACTTACTCTAGCCCTCGGCATTTTACCTGATCCAAAACCAACAGCCTCAATGTCTGTCTTGCCGCACCATAAGCCTGAAGCTCAAGGTGGCCCTCGCCCTCACTTCAGGGTCAGATGCAAACTCTAAATGTTACTCCACATTCCTGTAAATCTTACTGAACACCTAACCCTAACCCTAGCGCGAAGCCTTGGACTAGATTCTTCACCTACAACATTGATGTCAACTAAGACACATCTTAACTCGGAGCCTGAATTTCACATTCTCAATCACAACAGAAGAGAACCCTTATTCTCTCGGTAACCATCTCTTCCACAGAGATTTTCTCTCACAGATAGCCCTAACCCTCTCCCAGGACCCTTTCACTGAACCGCTACCATCAGCATCGACGTCTGTCATTCGTGCCCACAACCCTGAAGCTCGTTCTGGCCACTGCCCTCTTGTCAGAGTCGGATGAGAACGCTAAATGTCACTCAATTTTCCGCAGACTCCTTACGTTACAACTAATGCCAACCCTATCCCTGGTGCCAGGATCTGACACTTCACCTTCATCATTGATGTCACACTCACTTCACCTTAAACCTTAAACTTATTCTTGCACAAAACCTCACATCAGAGGTGGATCCGAATTCTAACGGCAACCCTATCTCACCCGTACTCCCTATCGAACACATAACCCTAACCCTAGATCTGACCCTTGAACCAGAATCTTCACCTTCACAGTTGCTATCAACTATGACTCCCTTAATCCTCTGACTCGATCTCACACTCACACTCAATTCAGAATTTTTCGCAAATTCTGTCCATAACCATATTTTCTGCATAGACCTTTCCTTGCAGAAAACCCTAACCCTAGCCCCGGATCCTTAACCTGAATGCTCACCGTCAGCATTGGTGTCACCGATGCCACATCTTGATGATGAAGTCCAAGCTGGCCTTCACCACACGTCAGAGTAGGATGCTTAATCTAAACATAACCACATCCACCGCATAAACTTTAGACAATTGCCTAACCCTAACCCTAGCACATTCCTGTGACCTGAGCCTCCAAAATCATCATGGTCGTCACCCTTGCCTCACTGCGACTCAATTGGACAGTTGCCCTAAACTTGGAGAAGGACCCTCAGTCTAAACGTACCAATTGCCTGCCCCTACAGCTTTCCAAAAACCTAACCCTAACACTACCCCTGGCACGGGGTCCTGACACCTCACCTTGACCATTGACGTCATCCGTGCCTCACCATAAACCTGATCCACCATCTTGCGCACCCTGTCACATCAGACTCAGAAGCTAACTCTATCCGTAAAGAGAATGTTTCTGTATACCAGAGAGAACACAGAATTTTAACCCTGAAACTGATGCCTGGACCTGTATACAGAGTGTCAGCATCGGAGACACCCAGGGATCTCCCAACACGGCAACACAATTTCACAGTCACAGTCACATCAGAGCTAGACCTTAAGTCTTATAATTAACTTATTCTTTCTGTACTAGAGCCCGACCAGTAATTCTAACCCTAGCCATGACTCTTGGACATGCACCTTAATCGTAACCATTGGCATCACTCACGCTTCATCGTAATCCTTTACCTCAATCCCGCACTTGCCCTCCCATCAGAGAGAAACCTGAAGCCTTTCCATAACCCTATCCTTCCTGTACACCTTACAGAACAAAACTAAACTTACTCTAGCCCTTGGGACTATACCTGAACCGACACCGTCAGCTTCAACGTCTGTCATGCCGCACCATAAGCCTGAAACTCAAGGTCGCCGTCACCCGCACGTCAGGGACAGATGCGAACTCTAAATGTAACTGCATAATCCTGTCAATCTTACTGAACACCTAACCCTAACCCTGGTGCCAAGCCCTGGACTAGATTTTTCACCCGCAGCAATGATGTCAACTACGACACATCTTAATTCGGAGCTTGAATCTCACACTCGCACTGACATCAGAAGAGAACCCTAATTCTTTCGGAAACCGTCTTTTCCGCACTGATTTTCTCTTACAGATAATCCTAAGCGTATCCCAGGCCCCTTTCACTGAACCGCCACCATCAGCATCGACGTCTGTCATTCCTCCCCATAATCCTGAAGCTCGTTCTGGACGCTGCCCTCATGTCAGAGTCGGATCAGTACTCTAACTGTCACTCAATCTGCAGCATACTCCTTACCTTACAACTAATGCTGACCCTATCCCTGGTACCGGGATCTGACACTTCACCTTCATCATTGTTGTGACCCTCACTTCACCTGAAACTTAAACTTATTCTTGCACCCACCCTCACATCAGAGGCGGATCCGAATTCTAACTGCAACCCTACTTCACCCGTACTCCTTATCAAACCCATAACCCTACCCTAGATCTGAACCTTGAATCAGATTATTCACCTTCATCGTTGCTACCCACTATGACACCCTTAATGGTGTGACTCGATCTCACACTCGCCCTCAATTTAGAATTGCACCCTAATTCTGTCCATAACCATATTATCTGCATAAACCTGCATAGACCTTTCCTTACAGAAAACTCTAACCCTAGAACAGGTTCCTTTACCTGCATGCTCACCACCAGCATTGATGTCACCGATGCCATACCTTAATGATGAAGTCCAAACTGGCCTTCACCCACACGTCAGAGTAGGATCCTCTATCTAAACATAACCACATCCACGGCATAAACTAAAACAATTCCCTATCCCTAACCCTAGCACATACCTGTGGCCTGACCATCCATAATCTCCATGGATGTGACCCTTGCCTCATTGTAAGCCTGCGACTGAATTGGACAGTTACCCTAACCTTGCAGAAGGACCCTCAGTCTAAACGTACCAATACCCTGCCCCTACGGCTTTCCAAAATCCTAACCCTAACCCTAGCCCTGGCTCGTGGTCCTGACACCTCACCTTGACCATTGACGTCAACCATGCCTCACCATAAACCTGATCCACCATCTTGCACTCCCTTTCTCATCAGAACTAGAAGCCAACTCTATCCATAAAGCCAATGTCTCTGCATACCAGAGAGAACAAAAAATTTTAACTCTAAAACTGGTGCCTGGACCTATACACAAAGCGTCATTATAACAAACACCCAGGGATCTCCTCAACACGGAAACGCAAATTCACACTCGCACTCACATCAGAGGTAGACCCTAACCCTAATAATTAACTTATCCTTTCTGCACAACAGCCCTAACCACTATATTCAAAGCCTAGCCATGACACTTGGACCTGCCCCTTCACCATAACCGTTGGCATCACCTGCGCTTCATCGTAATCCTAATCTTCAATCCCGAACGTGCCCTCCCATCGGAGAGAAACTCGAAATTTTTCCATAAACCTATCCTTCTTCTACACCTTACAGAGCACAATAAACTTACTCTAGCCCTCGGCATTTTACCTGATCCAAAACCAACAGCCTCAATGTCTGTCTTGCCGCACCATAAGCCTGAAGCTCAAGGTGGCCCTCGCCCTCACTTCAGGGTCAGATGCAAACTCTAAATGTTACTCCACATTCCTGTAAATCTTACTGAACACCTAACCCTAACCCTAGCGCGAAGCCTTGGACTAGATTCTTCACCTACAACATTGATGTCAACTAAGACACATCTTAACTCGGAGCCTGAATTTCACATTCTCAATCACAACAGAAGAGAACCCTTATTCTCTCGGTAACCATCTCTTCCACAGAGATTTTCTCTCACAGATAGCCCTAACCCTCTCCCAGGACCCTTTCACTGAACCGCTACCATCAGCATCGACGTCTGTCATTCGTGCCCACAACCCTGAAGCTCGTTCTGGCCACTGCCCTCTTGTCAGAGTCGGATGAGAACGCTAAATGTCACTCAATTTTCCGCAGACTCCTTACGTTACAACTAATGCCAACCCTATCCCTGGTGCCAGGATCTGACACTTCACCTTCATCATTGATGTCACACTCACTTCACCTTAAACCTTAAACTTATTCTTGCACAAAACCTCACATCAGAGGTGGATCCGAATTCTAACGGCAACCCTATCTCACCCGTACTCCCTATCGAACACATAACCCTAACCCTAGATCTGACCCTTGAACCAGAATCTTCACCTTCACCGTTGCTATCAACTATGACTCCCTTAATCCTCTGACTCGATCTCACACTCACACTCAATTCAGAATTTTTCGCAAATTCTGTCCATAACCAAATTTTCTGCATAGACCTTTCCTTACAGAAAACCCTAACCCTAGCCCCGGATCCTTAACCTGAATGCTCACCGTCAGCATTGGTGTCACCGATGCCACATCTTGATGATGAAGTCCAAGCTGGCCTTCACCCACCCGTCAGAGTAGGATGCTTAATCTAAACATAACCACATCCACCGCATAAACTTTAGACAATTGCCTAACCCTAACCCTAGCACATTCCTGTGACCTGAGCCTCCAAAATCATCATGGACGTCACCCTTGCCTCACTGCGACTCAATTGGACAGTTGCCCTAAACTTGGAGAAGGACCCTCAGTCTAAACGTACCAATTGCCTGCCCCTACAGCTTTCCGAAAACCTAACCCTAACACTACCCCTGGCTCGGGGTCCTGACACCTCACCTTGACCATTGACGTCATCCGTGCCTCACCATAAACCTGATCCACCATCTTGCGCACCCTGTCACCTCAGACTCAGAAGCTAACTCTATCCGTAAAGAGAATGTTTCTGTATACCAGAGAGAACACAGAATTTTAACCCTGAAACTGATGCCTGGACCTGTATACAGAGTGTCAGCATCGGAGACACCCAGGGATCTCCCAACACGGCAACACAATTTCACAGTCACAGTCACATCAGAGCTAGACCTTAAGTCTTATAATTAACTTATTCTTTCTGTACTAGAGCCCGAACCAGTAATTCTAACCCTAGCCATGACTCTTGGACATGCCCCTTAATCGTAACCATTGGCATCACTCACGCTTCATCGTAACCCTTTACCTCAATCCCGCACTTGCCCTCCCATCAGAGAGAAACCTGAAGTCTTTCCATAACCCTATCCTTCCTGTACACTTTACAGAACAAAACTAAACTTACTCTAGCCCTTGGGACTATACCTGAACCGACGCCGTCAGCTTCAACGTCTGTCATGCCGCACCATAAGCCTGAATCTCAAGGTCGCCGTCACCATCACGTCAGGGACAGATGCGACCTCTAAATGTAACTGCATAATCCTGTCAATCGTACTGAGCACCTAACCCTAACCCTAGTGCCGTGCCCTGGACTAGATTTTTCACCCGCAGCAATGATGTCAACTACGACACATCTTAATTCGGAGCTTGAATCTCACACTCGCACTGACATCAGAAGAGAACCCTAGTTCTTTCGGAAACCGTCTTTTCCGCACTGATTTTCTCTTACAGATAACCCTAAGCGTATCCCAGGCCCCTTTCACTGAACCGCCACCATCAGCATCGACGTCTGTGATTCCTCCCCATAATCCTGAAGCTCGTTCTGGACGCTGCCCTCATGTCAGAGTCGGATCAGTACTCTAACTGTCACTCAATCTGCAGCATACTCCTTACCTTACAACTAATGCTGACCCTATCCCTGGTACCGGGATCTGACACTTCACCTTCATCATTGTTGTGACCCTCACTTCACCTGAAACTTAAACTTTTTCTTGCACCCACCCTCACATCAGAGGCGGATCCGTATTCTAACTGCAACCCTACTTCACCCGTACTCCTTATCAAACCCATAACCCTACCCTAGATCTGAACCTTGAATCAGATTATTCACCTTCATCGTTGCTACCCACTATGACACCCTTAATGGTGTGACTCGATCTCACACTCGCCCTCAATTTAGAATTGCACCCTAATTCTGTCCATAACCATATTATCTGCATAAACCTGCATAGACCTTTCCTTACAGAAAACTCTAACCCTAGAACAGGTTCCTTTACCTGCATGCTCACCACCAGCATTGATGTCACCGATGCCATACCTTAATGATGAAGTCCAAACTGGCCTTCACCCACACGTCAGAGTAGGATCCTCTATCTAAACATAACCACATCCACGGCATAAACTAAAACAATTCCCTATCCCTAACCCTAGCACATACCTGTGGCCTGACCATCCATAATCTCCATGGATGTGACCCTTGCCTCATTGTAAGCCTGCGACTGAATTGGACAGTTGCCCTAACCTTGCAGAAGGACCCTCAGTCTAAACGTACCAATACCCTGCCCCTACGGCTTTCCAAAATCCGAACCCTAACCCTAGCCCTGGCTCGTGGTCCTGACACCTCACCTTGACCATTGACGTCAACCATGCCTCACCATAAACCTGATCCACCATCTTGCACTCCCTTTCTCATCAGAACTAGAAGCCAACTCTATCCATAAAGCCAATGTCTCTGCATACCAGAGAGAACAAAAAATTTTAACTCTAAAACTGGTGCCTGGACCTATACACAAAGCGTCATTATCACAAACAAACAGGGATCTCCTCAACACGTAAACGCAAATTCACACTCGCACTCACATCAGAGGTAGACCCTAACCCTAATAATTAACTTATCCTTTCTGCACAACAGCCCTAACCTCTATATTCAAAGCCTAGCCATGACTCTTGGACCTGCCCCTTCACCATAACCGTTGGCATCACCTGCGCTTCTTCGTAATCCTAATCTTCAATCCCGAACGTGCCCTCCCATCGGAGAGAAACTCGAAATTTTTCCATAAACCTATCCTTCTTCTACACCTTACAGAGCACAATAAACTTACTCTAGCCCTCGGCATTTTACCTGATCCAAAACCAACAGCCTCAATGTCTGTCTTGCCGCACCATAAGCCTGAAGCTCAAGGTGGCCCTCGCCCTCACTTCAGGGTCAGATGCAAACTCTAAATGTTACTCCACATTCCTGTAAATCTTACTGAACACCTCACCCTAACCCTAGCGCGAAGCCTTGGACTAGATTCTTCACCTACAACATTGATGTCAACTAAGACACATCTTAACTGGGAGCCTGAATTTCACATTCTCAATCACAACAGAAGAGAACCCTTATTCTCTCGGTAACCGTCTCTTCCGCAGAGATTTTCTCTCACAGATAGCCCTAACCCTCTCCCAGGACCCTTTCACTGAACCGCTACCATCAGCATCGACGTCTGTCATTCGTGCCCACAATCCTGAAGCTCGTTCTGGCCACTGCCCTCTTGCCAGAGTCGGATCAGAACGCTAAATGTCACTCAATTTTCCGCAGACTCCTTACGTTACAACTAATGCCAACCCTATCCCTGGTGCCAGGATCTGACACTTCACCTTCATCATTGATGTCACACTCACTTCACCTTAAACCTTAAACTTATTCTTGCACAAAACCTCACATCAGAGGTGGATCCGAATTCTAACGGCAACCCTATCTCACCCGTACTCCTTATCGAACACATAACCCTAACCCTAGATCTGACCCTTGAACCTGAATCTTCACCTTCACCGTTGCTATCAACTATGACTCCCTTAATCCTCTGACTCGACCTCACACTCACACTCAATTCAGAATTTTTCGCAAATTCTGTCCATAACCATATTTTCTGCATAGACCTTTCCTTACAGAAAACCCTAACCCTAGCCCCGGATCCTTAACCTGAATGCTCACCGTCAGCATTGGTGTCACCGATGCCACATCTTGATGATGAAGTCCAAGCTGGCCTTCACCCACACGTCAGAGTAGGATGCTTAATCTAAACATAACCACATCCACCGCATAAACTTTAGACAATTGCCTAACCCTAACCCTAGCACATTCCTGTGACCTGAGCCTCCAAAATCATCATGGACGTCACCCTTGCCTCACTGCGACTCAATTGGACAGTTGCCCTAAACTTGGAGAAGGACCCTCAGTCTAAACGTACCAATTGCCTGCCCCTACAGCTTTCCAAAAACCTAACCCTAACACTACCCCTGGCTCGGGTTCCTGACACCTCACCTTGACCATTGACGTCATCCGTGCCTCACCATAAACCTGATCCACCATCTTGCGCACCCTGTCACATCAGACTCAGAAGCTAACTCTATCCGTAAAGAGAATGTTTCTGTATACCAGAGAGAACACAGAATTTTAACCCTGAAACTGATGCCTGGACCTGTATACAGAGTGTCAGCATCGGAGACACCCAGGGATCTCCCAACACGGCAACACAATTTCACAGTCACAGTCACATCAGAGCTAGACCTTAAGTCTTATAATTAACTTATTCTTTCTGTACTAGAGCCCGAACCAGTAATTCTAACCCTAGCCATGACTCTTGGACATGCCCCTTAATCGTAACTATTGGCATCACTCACGCTTCATCGTAATCCTTTACCTCAATCCCGCACTTGCCCTCCCATCAGATAGAAACCTGAAGCCTTTCCATAACCCTATCCTTCCTGTACACCTTACAGAACAAAACTAAACTTACTCTAGCCCTTGGGACTATACCTGAACCGACACCGTCAGCTTCAACGTCTGTCATGCCGCACCATAAGCCTGAATCTCAAGGTCGCTGTCACCCGCACGTCAGGGACAGATGCGAACTCTAAATGTAACTGCATAATCCTGTCAATCTTACTGAACACCTAACCCTAACCCTAGTGCCAAGCCCTGGACTACATTTTTCACTCGCAGCAATGATGTCAACTACGACACATCTTAATTCGGAGCTTGAATCTCACACTCGCACTGACATCGGAAGAGAACCCTAATTCTTTCGGAAACCGTCTTTTCCGCACTGATTTTTACTTACAGATAACCCTAAGCGTATCCCAGGCCCCTTTCACTGAACCGCCACCATCAGCACCGACGTCTGTCATTCCTCCCCTTAATCCTGAAGCTCGTTCTGGACGCTGCCCTCATGTCAGAGTCGGATCAGTACTCTAACTGTCACTCAATCTGCAGCATACTCCTTACCTTACAACTAATGCTGACCCTATCCCTGGTACCGGGATCTGACACTTCACCTTCATCATTGTTGTGACCCTCACTTCACCTGAAACTTAAACTTATTCTTGCACCCACCCTCACATCAGAGGCGGATCCGAATTCTAACTGCAACCCTACTTCACCCGTACTCCTTATCAAACCCATAACCCTACCCTAGATCTGAACCTTGAATCAGATTATTCACCTTCATCGTTGCTACCCACTATGACACCCTTAATGGTGTGACTCGATCTCACACTCGCCCTCAATTTAGAATTGCACCCTAACTCTGTCCATAACCATATTATCTGCATAAACCTGCATAGACCTTTCCTTACAGAAAACTCTAACCCTAGAACAGGTTCCTTTACCTGCATGCTCACCACCAGCATTGATGTCACGGATGCCATACCTTAATGATGAAGTCCAAACTGGCCTTCACCCACATGTCAGAGTAGGATCCTCTATCTAAACATAACCACATCCACGGCATAAACTAAAACAATTCCCTATCCCTAACCCTAGCACATACCTGTGGCCTGACCATCCATAATCTCCATGGATGTGACCCTTGCCTCATTGTAAGCCTGCGACTGAATTGGACAGTTGCCCTAACCTTGCAGAAGGACCCTCAGTCTAAACGTACCAATACCCTGCCCCTACGGCTTTCCAAAATCCTAACCCTAACCCTAGCCCTGGCTCGTGGTCCTGACACCTCACCTTGACCATTGACGTCAACCATGCCTCACCATAAACCTGATCCACCATCTTGCACTCCCTTTCTCATCAGAACTAGAAGCCAACTCTATCCATAAAGCCAATGTCTCTGCATACCAGAGAGAACAAAAAATTTTAACTCTAAAACTGGTGCCTGGACCTATACACAAAGCGTCATTATCACAAACACCCAGGGATCTCCTCAACACGGAAACGCAAATTCACACTCGCATTCACATCAGAGGTAGACCCTAACCCTAATAATTAACTTATCCTTTCTGCACAACAGCCCTAACCTGTATATTCAAAGCCTAGCCATGACTCTTGGACCTGCCCCTTCACCATAACCGTTGGCATCACCTGCGCTTCATCGTAATCCTAATCTTCAATCCCGAACGTGCCCTCCCATCGGAGAGAAACTCGAAATTTTTCCATAAACCTATCCTTCTTCTACACCTTACAGAGCACAATAAACTTACTCTAGCCCTCGGCATTTTACCTGATCCAAAACCAACAGCCTCAATGTGTGTCTTGCCGCCCCATAAGCCTGAAGCTCAAGGTGGCCCTCGCCCTCACTTCAGGGTCAGATGCAAACTCTAAATGTTACTCCACATTCCTGTAAATCTTACTGAACACCTAACCCTAACCCTAGCGCGAAGCCTTGGACTAGATTCTTCACCTACAACATTGATGTCAACTAAGACACATCTTAACTCGGAGCCTTAATTTCACATTCTCAATCACAACAGAATAGAACCCTTATTCTCTCGGTAACCATCTCTTCCGCAGAGATTTTCTCTCACAGATAGCCCTAACCCTCTCCCAGGACCCTTTCACTGAACCGCTACCATCAGCATCGACGTCTGTCATTCGTGCCCACAACCCTGAAGCTCGTTCTGGCCACTGCCCTCTTGCCAGAGTCGGATCAGAACGCTAAATGTCACTCAATTTTCCGCAGACTCCTTACGTTACAACTAATGCCAACCCTATCCCTGGTGCCAGGATCTGACACTTCACCTTCATCATTGATGTCACACTCACTTCACCTTAAAACTTAAACTTATTCTTGCACAAAACCTCACATCAGAGGTGGATCCGAATTCTAACGGCAACCCTATCTCACCCGTACTCCTTATCGAACACATAACCCTAACCCTAGATCTGACCCTTGAACCTGAATCTTCACCTTCACCGTTGCTATCAACTATGACTCCCTTAATCCTCTGACTCGACCTCACACTCACACTCAATTCAGAATTTTTCGCAAATTCTGTCCATAACCATATTTTCTGCATAGACCTTTCCTTACAGAAAACCCTAACCCTAGCCCCGGATCCTTAACCTGAATGCTCACCGTCAGCATTGGTGTCACCGATGCCACATCTTGATGATGAAGTCCAAGCTGGCCTTCACCCACACGTCAGAGTAGGATGCTTAATCTAAACATAACCACATCCACCGCATAAACTTTAGACAATTGCCTAACCCTAACCCTAGCACATTCCTGTGACCTGAGCCTCCAAAATCATCATGGACGTCACCCTTGCCTCACTGCGACTCAATTGGACAGTTGCCCTAAACTTGGAGAAGGACCCTCAGTCTAAACGTACCAATTGCCTGCCCCTACAGCTTTCCAAAAACCTAACCCTAACACTACCCCTGGCTCGGGTTCCTGACACCTCACCTTGACCATTGACGTCATCCGTGCCTCACCATAAACCTGATCCACCATCTTGCGCACCCTGTCACATCAGACTCAGAAGCTAACTCTATCCGTAAAGAGAATGTTTCTGTATACCAGAGAGAACACAGAATTTTAACCCTGAAACTGATGCCTGGACCTGTATACAGAGTGTCAGCATCGGAGACACCCAGGGATCTCCCAACACGGCAACACAATTTCACAGTCACAGTCACATCAGAGCTAGACCTTAAGTCTTATAATTAACTTATTCTTTCTGTACTAGAGCCCGAACCAGTAATTCTAACCCTAGCCATGACTCTTGGACATGCCCCTTAATCGTAACTATTGGCATCACTCACGCTTCATCGTAATCCTTTACCTCAATCCCGCACTTGCCCTCCCATCAGATAGAAACCTGAAGCCTTTCCATAACCCTATCCTTCCTGTACACCTTACAGAACAAAACTAAACTTACTCTAGCCCTTGGGACTATACCTGAACCGACACCGTCAGCTTCAACGTCTGTCATGCCGCACCATAAGCCTGAATCTCAAGGTCGCTGTCACCCGCACGTCAGGGACAGATGCGAACTCTAAATGTAACTGCATAATCCTGTCAATCTTACTGAACACCTAACCCTAACCCTAGTGCCAAGCCCTGGACTACATTTTTCACCCGCAGCAATGATGTCAACTACGACACATCTTAATTCGGAGCTTGAATCTCACACTCGCACTGACATCGGAAGAGAACCCTAATTCTTTCGGAAACCGTCTTTTCCGCACTGATTTTCTCTTACAGATAACCCTAAGCGTATCCCAGGCCCCTTTCACTGAACCGCCACCATCAGCATCGACGTCTGTCATTCCTCCCCTTAATCCTGAAGCTCGTTCTGGACGCTGCCCTCATGTCAGAGTCGGATCAGTACTCTAACTGTCACTCAATCTGCAGCATACTCCTTACCTTACAACTAATGCTGACCCTATCCCTGGTACCGGGATCTGACACTTCACCTTCATCATTGTTGTGACCCTCACTTCACCTGAAACTTAAACTTATTCTTGCACCCACCCTCACATCAGAGGCGGATCCGAATTCTAACTGCAACCCTACTTCACCCGTACTCCTTATCAAACCCATAACCCTACCCTAGATCTGAACCTTGAATCAGATTATTCACCTTCATCGTTGCTACCCACTATGACACCCTTAATGGTGTGACTCGATCTCACACTCGCCCTCAATTTAGAATTGCACCCTAACTCTGTCCATAACCATATTATCTGCATAAACCTGCATAGACCTTTCCTTACAGAAAACTCTAACCCTAGAACAGGTTCCTTTACCTGCATGCTCACCACCAGCATTGATGTCACCGATGCCATACCTTAATGATGAAGTCCAAACTGGCCTTCACCCACACGTCAGAGTAGGATCCTCTATCTAAACATAACCACATCCACGGCATAAACTAAAACAATTCCCTATCCCTAACCCTAGCACATACCTGTGGCCTGACCATCCATAATCTCCATGGATGTGACCCTTGCCTCATTGTAAGCCTGCGACTGAATTGGACAGTTGCCCTAACCTTGCAGAAGGACCCTCAGTCTAAACGTACCAATACCCTGCCCCTACGGCTTTCCAAAATCCTAACCCTAACCCTAGCCCTGGCTCGTGGTCCTGACACCTCACCTTGACCATTGACGTCAACCATGCCTCACCATAAACCTGATCCACCATCTTGCACTCCCTTTCTCATCAGAACTAGAAGCCAACTCTATCCATAAAGCCAATGTCTCTGCATACCAGAGAGAACAAAAAATTTTAACTCTAAAACTGGTGCCTGGACCTATACACAAAGCGTCATTATCACAAACACCCAGGGATCTCCTCAACACGGAAACGCAAATTCACACTCGCACTCACATCAGAGGTAGACCCTAACCCTAATAATTAACTTATCCTTTCTGCACAACAGCCCTAACCTGTATATTCAAAGCCTAGCCATGACTCTTGGACCTGCCCCTTCACCATAACCGTTGGCATCACCTGCGCTTCATCGTAATCCTAATCTTCAATCCCGAACGTGCCCTCCCATCGGAGAGAAACTCGAAATTTTTCCATAAACCTATCCTTCTTCTACACCTTACAGAGCACAATAAACTTACTCTAGCCCTCGGCATTTTACCTGATCCAAAACCAACAGCCTCAATGTGTGTCTTGCCGCACCATAAGCCTGAAGCTCAAGGTGGCCCTCGCCCTCACTTCAGGGTCAGATGCAAACTCTAAATGTTACTCCACATTCCTGTAAATCTTACTGAACACCTAACCCTAACCCTAGCGCGAAGCCTTGGACTAGATTCTTCACCTACAACATTGATGTCAACTAAGACACATCTTAACTCGGAGCCTTAATTTCACATTCTCAATCACAACAGAATAGAACCCTTATTCTCTCGGTAACCATCTCTTCCGCAGAGATTTTCTCTCACAGATAGCCCTAACCCTCTCCCAGGACCCTTTCACTGAACCGCTACCATCAGCATCGACGTCTGTCATTCGTGCCCACAACCCTGAAGCTCGTTCTGGCCACTGCCCTCTTGCCAGAGTCGGATCAGAACGCTAAATGTCACTCAATTTTCCGCAGACTCCTTACGTTACAACTAATGCCAACCCTATCCCTGGTGCCAGGATCTGACACTTCACCTTCATCATTGATGTCACACTCACTTCACCTTAAACCTTAAACTTATTCTTGCACAAAACCTCACATCAGAGGTGGATCCGAATTCTAACGGCAACCCTATCTCACCCGTACTCCTTATCGAACACATAACCCTAACCCTAGATCTGACCCTTGAACCTGAATCTTCACCTTCACCGTTGCTATCAACTATGACTCCCTTAATCCTCTGACTCGACCTCACACTCACACTCAATTCAGAATTTTTCGCAAATTCTGTCCATAACCATATTTTCTGCATAGACCTTTCCTTACAGAAAACCCTAACCCTAGCCCCGGATCCTTAACCTGAATGCTCACCGTCAGCATTGGTGTCACCGATGCCACATCTTGATGATGAAGTCCAAGCTGGCCTTCACCCACACGTCAGAGTAGGATGCTTAATCTAAACATAACCACATCCACCGCATAAACTTTAGACAATTGCCTAACCCTAACCCTAGCACATTCCTGTGACCTGAGCCTCCAAAATCATCATGGACGTCACCCTTGCCTCACTGCGACTCAATTGGACAGTTGCCCTAAACTTGGAGAAGGACCCTCAGTCTAAACGTACCAATTGCCTGCCCCTACAGCTTTCCAAAAACCTAACCCTAACACTACCCCTGGCTCGGGTTCCTGACACCTCACCTTGACCATTGACGTCATCCGTGCCTCACCATAAACCTGATCCACCATCTTGCGCACCCTGTCACATCAGACTCAGAAGCTAACTCTATCCGTAAAGAGAATGTTTCTGTATACCAGAGAGAACACAGAATTTTAACCCTGAAACTGATGCCTGGACCTGTATACAGAGTGTCAGCATCGGAGACACCCAGGGATCTCCCAACACGGCAACACAATTTCACAGTCACAGTCACATCAGAGCTAGACCTTAAGTCTTATAATTAACTTATTCTTTCTGTACTAGAGCCCGAACCAGTAATTCTAACCCTAGCCATGACTCTTGGACATGCCCCTTAATCGTAACTATTGGCATCACTCACGCTTCATCGTAATCCTTTACCTCAATCCCGCACTTGCCCTCCCATCAGATAGAAACCTGAAGCCTTTCCATAACCCTATCCTTCCTGTACACCTTACAGAACAAAACTAAACTTACTCTAGCCCTTGGGACTATACCTGAACCGACACCGTCAGCTTCAACGTCTGTCATGCCGCACCATAAGCCTGAATCTCAAGGTCGCTGTCCCCGCACGTCAGGGACAGATGCGAACTCTAAATGTAACTGCATAATCCTGTCAATCTTACTGAACACCTAACCCTAACCCTAGTGCCAAGCCCTGGACTACATTTTTCACCCGCAGCAATGATGTCAACTACGACACATCTTAATTCGGAGCTTGAATCTCACACTCGCACTGACATCGGAAGAGAACCCTAATTCTTTCGGAAACCGTCTTTTCCGCACTGATTTTCTCTTACAGATAACCCTAAGCGTATCCCAGGCCCCTTTCACTGAACCGCCACCATCAGCATCGACGTCTGTCATTCCTCCCCTTAATCCTGAAGCTCGTTCTGGACGCTGCCCTCATGTCAGAGTCGGATCAGTACTCTAACTGTCACTCAATCTGCAGCATACTCCTTACCTTACAACTAATGCTGACCCTATCCCTGGTACCGGGATCTGACACTTCACCTTCATCATTGTTGTGACCCTCACTTCACCTGAAACTTAAACTTATTCTTGCACCCACCCTCACATCAGAGGCGGATCCGAATTCTAACTGCAACCCTACTTCACCCGTACTCCTTATCAAACCCATAAACCTTGAATCAGATTATTCACCTTCATCGTTGCTACCCACTATGACACCCTTAATGGTGTGACTCGATCTCACACTCGCCCTCAATTTAGAATTGCACCCTAACTCTGTCCATAACCATATTATCTGCATAAACCTGCATAGACCTTTCCTTACAGAAAACTCTAACCCTAGAACAGGTTCCTTTACCTGCATGCTCACCACCAGCATTGATGTCACCGATGCCATACCTTAATGATGAAGTCCAAACTGGCCTTCACCCACACGTCAGAGTAGGATCCTCTATCTAAACATAACCACATCCACGGCATAAACTAAAACAATTCCCTATCCCTAACCCTAGCACATACCTGTGGCCTGACCATCCATAATCTCCATGGGTGTGACCCTTGCCTCATTGTAAGCCTGCGACTGAATTGGACAGTTGCCCTAACCTTGCAGAAGGACCCTCAGTCTAAACGTACCAATACCCTGCCCCTACGGCTTTCCAAAATCCTAACCCTAACCCTAGCCCTGGCTCGTGGTCCTGACACCTCACCTTGACCATTGACGTCAACCATGCCTCACCATAAACCTGATCCACCATCTTGCACTCCCTTTCTCATCAGAACTAGAAGCCAACTCTATCCATAAAGCCAATGTCTCTGCATACCAGAGAGAACAAAAAATTTTAACTCTAAAACTGGTGCCTGGACCTATACACAAAGCGTCATTATCACAAACACCCAGGGATCTCCTCAACACGGAAACGCAAATTCACACTCGCACTCACATCAGAGGTAGACCCTAACCCTAATAATTAACTTATCCTTTCTGCACAACAGCCCTAACCTCTATATTCAAAGCCTAGCCATGACTCTTGGACCTGCCCCTTCACCATAACCGTTGGCATCACCTGCGCTTCATCGTAATCCTAATCTTCAATCCCGAACGTGCCCTCCCATCGGAGAGAAACTCGAAATTTTTCCATAAACCTATCCTTCTTCTACACCTTACAGAGCACAATAAACTTACTCTAGCCCTCGGCATTTTACCTGATCCAAAACCAACAGCCTCAATGTGTGTCTTGCCGCACCATAAGCCTGAAGCTCAAGGTGGCCCTCGCCCTCACTTCAGGGTCAGATGCAAACTCTAAATGTTACTCCACATTCCTGTAAATCTTACTGAACACCTAACCCTAACCCTAGCGCGAAGCCTTGGACTAGATTCTTCACCTACAACATTGATGTCAACTAAGACACATCTTAACTCGGAGCCTTAATTTCACATTCTCAATCACAACAGAATAGAACCCTTATTCTCTCGGTAACCATCTCTTCCGCAGAGATTTTCTCTCACAGATAGCCCTAACCCTCTCCCAGGACCCTTTCACTGAACCGCTACCATCAGCATCGACGTCTGTCATTCGTGCCCACAACCCTGAAGCTCGTTCTGGCCACTGCCCTCTTGCCAGAGTCGGATCAGAACGCTAAATGTCACTCAATTTTCCGCAGACTCCTTACGTTACAACTAATGCCAACCCTATCCCTGGTGCCAGGATCTGACACTTCACCTTCATCATTGATGTCACACTCATTTCACCTTAAACCTTAAACTTATTCTTGCACAAAACCTCACATCAGAGGTGGATCCGAATTCTAACGGCAACCCTATCTCACCCGTACTCCTTATCGAACACATAACCCTAACCCTAGATCTGACCCTTGAACCTGAATCTTCACCTTCACCGTTGCTATCAACTATGACTCCCTTAATCCTCTGACTCGACCTCACACTCACACTCAATTCAGAATTTTTCGCAAATTCTGTCCATAACCATATTTTCTGCATAGACCTTTCCTTACAGAAAACCCTAACCCTAGCCCCAGATCCTTAACCTGAATGCTCACCGTCAGCATTGGTGTCACCGATGCCACATCTTGATGATGAAGTCCAAGCTGGCCTTCACCCACACGTCAGAGTAGGATGCTTAATCTAAACATAACCACATCCACCGCATAAACTTTAGACAATTGCCTAACCCTAACCCTAGCACATTCCTGTGACCTGAGCCTCCAAAATCATCATGGACGTCACCCTTGCCTCACTGCGACTCAGTTGGACAGTTGCCCTAAACTTGGAGAAGGACCCTCAGTCTAAACGTACCAATTGCCTGCCCCTACAGCTTTCCAAAGACCTAACCCTAACACTACCCCTGGCTCGGGCTCCTGAGACCTCACCTTGACCATTGACGTCATCCATGCCTCACCATAAACCTGATCCACCATCTTGCGCACCCTGTCACATCAGACTCAGAAGCTATCTCTATCCGTAAAGAGAATGTTTCTGTATACCAGAGAGAACACAGAATTTTTATCCCTGCAACTGATGCATGGACCTGTATACAGTGTGTCAGCATCGGAGACACCCAGGGATCTCCCAACACGGAAACACAATTTCACAGTCACAGTCACATCAGAGCTAGACCTTAAGTCTTATAATTAACTTATTCTTTCTGTACTAGAGCCCGAACCAGTAATTCTAACCCTAGCCATGACTCTTGGACATGCCCCTTAATCGTAACCATTGGCATCACTCACGCTTCATCGTAATCCTTTACCTCAATCCCGTACTTGCCCTCCCATCAGAGAGAAACCTGAAGCCTTTCCATAACCCTATCCTTCCTGTACACCATACAGAACAAAACGAAACTTACTCTAGCCCTTGGGACTATACCTGAACCGACACCATCAGCTTCAACGTCTCTCATGCCGCACCATAAGCCTGAATCTCAAGGTCGCCGTCACCCGCACGTCAGGGACAGATGCGAACTCTAAATGTAACTGCATAATCCTGTCAATCGTACTGAACACCTAACCCTAACCCTAGTGCCAAGCCCTGGACTAGATTTTTCACTCGCAGCAATGATGTCAACTACGACACATCTTAATTCGGAGCTTGAATCTCACACTCGCACTGACATCAGAAGAGAACCCTAGTTCTTTCGGAAACCGTCTTTTCCGCACTGATTTTCTCTTACAGATAACCCTAAGCGTATCCCAGGCCCCTTTCACTGAACCGCCACCATCAGCATCGACGTCTGTCATTCCTCCCCATAATCCTGAAGCTCGTTCTGGACGCTGCCCTCATGTCAGAGTCGGATCAGTACTCTAACTGTCACTCAATCTGCAGCATACTCCTTACCTTACAACTAATGCTGACCCTATCCCTGGTACCGGGATCTGACACTTCACCTTCATCATTGTTGTGACCCTCACTTCACCTGAAACTTAAACTTATTCTTGCACCCACCCTCACATCAGAGGCGGATCCGAATTCTAACTGCAACCCTACTTCACCCGTACTCCTTATCAAACCCATAACCCTACCCTAGATCTGAACCTTGAATCAGATTATTCACCTTCATCGTTGCTACCCACTATGACACCCTTAATGGTGTGACTCGATCTCACACTCGCCCTCAATTTAGAATTGCACCCTAATTCTGTCCATAACCATATTATCTGCATAAACCAGCATAGACCTTTCCTTACAGAAAACTCTAACCCTAGAACAGGTTCCTTTACCTGCATGCTCACCACCAGCATTGATGTCACCGATGCCATACCTTAATGATGAAGTCCAAACTGGCCTTCACCCACACGTCAGAGTAGGATCCTCTATCTAAACATAACCACATCCACGGCATAAACTAAAACAATTCCCTATCCCTAACCCTAGCACATACCTGTGGCCTGACCATCCATAATCTCCATGGATGTGACCCTTGCCTCATTGTAAGCCTGCGACTGAATTGGACAGTTGCCCTAACCTTGCAGAAGGACCCTCAGTCTAAACGTACAAATACCCTGCCCCTACGGCTTTCCAAAATCCTAACCCTAACCCTAGCCCTGGCTCCTGGTCCTGACACCTCACCTTGACCATTGACGTCAACCATGACTCACCGTAAACCTGATCCACCATCTTGCACTCCCTTTCTCATCAGAACTAGAAGCCAACTCTATCCATAAAGCCAATGTCTCTGCATACCAGAGAGAACAAAAAATTTTAACTCTTAAACTGCTGCCTGGACCTATACACAAAGCGTCATTATCACAAACACCCAGGGATCTCCTAAACACGGAAACGCAAATTCACAATCGCACTCACATCAGAGGTAGACCCTAACCCTAATAATTAACTTATCCTTTCTGCACAACAGCCCTAACCTCTATATTCAAAGCCTAGCCATGACTCTTGGACCTGCCCCTTCACCATAACCATTGGCATCACCTGCGCTTCATCGTAATCCTAATCTTCAATCCCGAACGTGCCCTCCCATCGGAGAGAAACTCGAAATTTTTCCATAAACCTATCCTTCTTCTACACCTTACAGAACACAATAAACTTACTCTAGCCCTCGGCATTTTACCTGATCCAAAACCAACAGCCTCAATGTCTGTCTTGCCGCACCATAAGCCTGAAGCTCAAGGTGGCCCTCGCCCTCACTTCAGGGTCAGATGCAAACTCTAAATGTTACTCCACATTCCTGTAAATCTTACTGAACACCTAACCCTAACCCTAGCGCGAAGCCTTGGACTAGATTCTTCACCTACAACATTGATGTCAACTAAGACACATCTTAACTGGGAGCCTGAATTTCACATTCTCAATCACAACAGAAGAGAACCCTTATTCTCTCGGTAACCGTCTCTTCCGCAGAGATTTTCTCTCACAGATAGCCCTAACCCTCTCCCAGGACCCTTTCACTGAACCGCTACCATCAGCATCGACGTCTGTCATTCGTTCCCACAACCCTGAAGCTCGTTCTGGCCACTGCCCTCTTGTCAGAGTCGGATCAGAACGCTAAATGTCACTCAATTTTCCGCAGACTCCTTACCTTACAACTAATGCCAACCCTATCCCTGGTGCCAGGATCTGACACTTCACCTTCATCATTGATGTCACACTCACTTCACCTTAAACCTTAAACTTATTCTTGCACAAAACCTCACATCAGAGGTGGATCCGAATTCTAACTGCAACCCTATCTCACCCGTACTCCTTATCGAACACATAACCCTAACCCTAGATCTGACCCTTGAACCAGAATCTTCACCTTCACCGTTGCTATCAACTATGACTCCCTTAATCCTCTGACTCGATCTCACACTCACACTCAATTCAGAATTTTTCGCAAATTCTGTCCATAACCATATTTTCTGCATAGACCTTTCCTTACAGAAAACCCAAACCCTAGCCCCGGATCCTTAACCTGAATGCTCACCTTCAGCATTGGTGTCACCGATGCCACATCTTGATGATGAAGTCCAAGCTGGCCTTCACCCACACGTCAGAGTAGGATGCTTAATCTAAACATAACCACATCCATCGCATAAACTTTAGACAATTGCCTAACCCTAACCCTAGCACATTTCTGTGACCTGAGCCTCCAAAATCATCATGGTCGTCACCCTAGCGTCACTGCGACTCAATTGGACAGTTGCCCTAAACTTGGAGAAGGACCCTCAGTCTAAGCGTACCAATTGCCTGCCCCTACAGCTTTCCAAAAACCTAACCCTAACACTACCCCTGGCTCGGGCTCCTGAGACCTCACCTTGACCATTGACGTCATCCGTGCCTCACCATAAACCTGATCCACCATCTTGCGCACCCTGTCACATCAGACTCAGAAGCTAACTCTATCCGTAAAGAGAATGTTTCTGTATACCAGAGAGAACACAGAATTTTAACCCTGAAACTGATGCCTGCACCTGTATACAGAGTGTCAGCATCGGAGACACCCAGGGATCTCCCAACACGGAAACACAATTTCACAGTCACAGTCACATCAGAGCTAGACCTTAAGTCTTATAATTAACTTATTCTTTCTGTACTAGAGCCCGAACCAGTAATTCTAACCCTAGCCATGACTCTTGGACATGCCCCTTAATCGTAACCATTGGCATCACTCATGCTTCATCGTAATCCTTTACCTCAATCCCGCACTTGCCCTCCCATCAGAGAGAAACCTGAAGCCTTTCCATAACCCTATCCTTCCTGTACACCTTACAGAACAAAACTAAACTTACACTAGCCCTTGGAACTATACCTGAACCGACACCATCAGCTTCAACGTCTGTCATGCCGCACCATAAGCCTGAATCTCAAGGTCGCCGTCACCCTCACGTCAGGGACAGATGCGAACTCTAAATGTAACTGCATAATCCTGTCAATCTTACTGAACACCTAACCCTAACCCTAGTGCCAAGCCCTGGACTAAATTTTTCACCCGCAGCAATGATGTCAACTACGACACATCTTAATTCGGAGCTTGAATCTCACACTCGCACTGACATCAGAAGAGAACCCTAATTCTTTCGGAAACCGTCTTTTCCGCACTGATTTTCTCTTACAGATAACCCTAAGCGTATCCCAGGCCCCTTTCACTGAACCGCCACCATCAGCATCGACGTCTGTCATTCCTCCCCATAATCCTGAAGCTCGTTCTGGACGCAGCCCTCATGTCAGAGTCGGATCAGTACTCTAACTGTCACTCAATCTGCAGCATACTCCTTACCTTACAACTAATGCTGACCCTATCCCTGGTACCGGGATCTGACACTTCACCTTCATCATTGTTGTGACCCTCACTTCACCTTAAACTTAAACTTATTCTTGCACTCACCCTCACATCAGAGGCGGATCCGAATTCTAACTGCAACCCTACTTCACCCGTACTCCTTATCAAACCCATAACCCTACCCTAGATCTGAACCTTGAATCAGATTATTCACCTTCATCGTTGCTACCCACTATGACACCCTTAATGGTGTGACTCGATCTCACACTCGCCCTCAATTTAGAATTGCACCCTAATTCTGTCCATAACCATATTATCTGCATAAACCTGCATAGACCTTTCCTTACAGAAAACTCTAACCCTGGAACAGGTTCCTTTACCTGCATGCTCACCACCAGCATTGATGTCACCGATGCCATACCTTAATGATGAAGTCCAAACTGGCCTTCACCCACACGTCAGAGTAGGATCCTCTATCTAAACATAACCACATCCACGGCATAAACTAAAACAATTCCCTATCCCTAACCCTAGCACATACCTGTGGCCTGACCATCCATAATCTCCATGGATGTGACCCTTGCCTCATTGTAAGCCTGCGACTGAATTGGACAGTTGCCCTAACCTTGCAGAAGGACCCTCAGTCTAAACGTACCAATACCCTGCCCCTACGGCTTTCCAAAATCCTAACCCTAACCCTAGCCCTGGCTCGTGGTCCTGACACCTCACCTTGACCATTGACGTCAACCATGCCTCACCGTAAACCTGATCCACCATCTTGCACTCCCTTTCTCATCAGAACTAGAAGCCAACTCTATCCATAAAGCCAATGTCTCTGCATACCAGAGAGAACAAAAAATTTTAACTCTTAAACTGCTGCCTGGACCTATACACAAAGCGTCATTATCACAAACGCCCAGGGATCTCCTCAACACGGAAACGCAAATTCACAATCGCACTCACATCAGAGGTAGACCCTAACCCTAATAATTAACTTATCCTTTCTGCACAACAGCCCTAACCTCTATATTCAAAGCCTAGCCATGACTCTTGGACCTGCCCCTTCACCATAACCGTTGGCATCACCTGCGCTTCATCGTAATCCTAATCTTCAATCCCGAACGTGCCCTCCCATCGGAGAGAAACTCGAAATTTTTCCATAAACCTATCCTTCTTCTACACCTTACAGAACACAATAAACTTACTCTAGCCCTCGGCATTTTACCTGATCCAAAACCAACAGCCTCAATGTCTGTCTTGCCGCACCATAAGCCTGAAGCTCAAGGTGGCCCTCGCCCTCACTTCAGGGTCAGATGCAAACTCTAAATGTTACTCCACATTCCTGTAAATCTTACTGAACACCTAACCCTAACCCTAGCGCGAAGCCTTGGACTAGATTCTTCACCTACAACATTGATGTCAACTAAGACACATCTTAACTCGGAGCCTGAATTTCACATTCTCAATCACAACAGAAGAGAACCCTTATTCTCTCGGTAACCGTCTCTTCCGCAGAGATTTTCTCTTACAGATAGCCCTAACCCTCTCCCAGGACCCTTTCACTGAACCGCTACCATCATCATCGACGTCTGTCATTCGTTCCCACAACCCTGAAGCTCGTTCTGGCCACTGCCCTCTTGTCAGAGTCGGATCAGAACGCTAAATGTCACTCAATTTTCCGCAGACTCCTTACCTTACAACTAATGCCAACCCTATCCCTGGTGCCAGGATCTGACACTTCACCTTCATCATTGATGTCACACTCACTTCACCTTAAACCTTAAACTTATTCTTGCCCAAAACCTCACATCAGAGGTGGATCCGAATTCTAACTGCAACCCTATCTCACCCGTACTCCTTATCGAACACATAACACTAACCCTAGATCTGACCCTTGAACCAGAATCTTCACCTTCACCGTTGCTATCAACTATGACTCCCTTAATCCTCTGACTCGATCTCACACTCACACTCAATTCAGAATTTTTCGCAAATTCTGTCCATAACCATATTTTCTGCATAGACCTCTCCTTACAGAAAACCCTAACCCTAGCCCCGGATCCTTAACCTGAATGCTCACCGTCAGCATCGGTGTCACCGATGCCACATCTTGTTGATGATATCCAAGCTGGCCTTCACCCACACGTCAGAGTAGGATGCTTAATCTAAACATAACCACATCCACCGCATAAACTTTAGACAATTGCCTAACCCTAACCCTAGAACATTCCTGTGACCTGAGCCTCCAAAATCATCATGGACGTCACCCTTGCCTCACTGCGACTCAGTTGGACAGTTGCCCTAAACTTGGAGAAGGACCCTCAGTCTAAACGTACCAATTGCCTGCCCCTACAGCTTTCCAAAGACCTAACCCTAACACTACCCCTGGCTCGGGCTCCTGAGACCTCACCTTGACCATTGACGTCATCCATGCCTCACCATAAACCTGATCCACCATCTTGCGCACCCTGTCACATCAGACTCAGAAGCTATCTCTATCCGTAAAGAGAATGTTTCTGTATACCAGAGAGAACACAGAATTTTTATCCCTGCAACTGATGCATGGACCTGTATACAGTGTGTCAGCATCGGAGACACCCAGGGATCTCCCAACACGGAAACACAATTTCACAGTCACAGTCACATCAGAGCTAGACCTTAAGTCTTATAATTAACTTATTCTTTCTGTACTAGAGCCCGAACCAGTAATTCTAACCCTAGCCATGACTCTTGGACATGCCCCTTAATCGTAACCATTGGCATCACTCACGCTTCATCGTAATCCTTTACCTCAATCCCGTACTTGCCCTCCCATCAGAGAGAAACCTGAAGCCTTTCCATAACCCTATCCTTCCTGTACACCATACAGAACAAAACGAAACTTACTCTAGCCCTTGGGACTATACCTGAACCGACACCATCAGCTTCAACGTCTCTCATGCCGCACCATAAGCCTGAATCTCAAGGTCGCCGTCACCCGCACGTCAGGGACAGATGCGAACTCTAAATGTAACTGCATAATCCTGTCAATCGTACTGAACACCTAATCCTAACCCTAGTGCCAAGCCCTGGACTAGATTTTTCACTCGCAGCAATGATGTCAACTACGACACATCTTAATTCGGAGCTTGAATCTCACACTCGCACTGACATCAGAAGAGAACCCTAGTTCTTTCGGAAACCGTCTTTTCCGCACTGATTTTCTCTTACAGATAACCCTAAGCGTATCCCAGGCCCCTTTCACTGAACCGCCACCATCAGCATCGACGTCTGTCATTCCTCCCCATAATCCTGAAGCTCGTTCTGGACGCTGCCCTCATGTCAGAGTCGGATCAGTACTCTAACTGTCACTCAATCTGCAGCATACTCCTTACCTTACAACTAATGCTGACCCTATCCCTGGTACCGGGATCTGACACTTCACCTTCATCATTGTTGTGACCCTCACTTCACCTGAAACTTAAACTTATTCTTGCACTCACCCTCACATCAGAGGCGGATCCGAATTCTAACTGCAACCCTACTTCACCCGTACTCCTTATCAAACCCATAACCCTACCCTAGATCTGAACCTTGAATCAGATTATTCACCTTCATCGTTGCTACCCACTATGACACCCTTAATGGTGTGACTCGATCTCACACTCGCCCTCAATTTAGAATTGCACCCTAATTCTGTCCATAACCATATTATCTGCATAAACCTGCATAGACCTTTCCTTACAGAAAACTCTAACCCTGGAACAGGTTCCTTTACCTGCATGCTCACCACCAGCATTGATGTCACCGATGCCATACCTTAATGATGAAGTCCAAACTGGCCTTCACCCACACGTCAGAGTAGGATCCTCTATCGAAACATAACCACATCCACGGCATAAACTAAAACAATTCCCTATCCCTAACCCTAGCACATACCTGTGGCCTGACCATCCATAATCTCCATGGATGTGACCCTTGCCTCATTGTGAGCCTGCGACTGAATTGGACAGTTGCCCTAACCTTGCAGAAGGACCCTCAGTCTAAACGTACCAATACCCTGCCCCTACGGCTTTCCAAAATCCTAACCCTATCCCTAGCCCTGGCTCGTGGTCCTGACACCTCACCTTGACCATTGACGTCAACCATGCCTCACCATAAACCTGATCCACCATCTTGCACTCCGTTTCTCATCAGAACTAGAAGCCAACTCTATCCATAAAGCCACTGTCTCTGCATACCAGAGAGAACAAAAAATTTTAACTCTAAAACTGGTGCCTGGACCTATACACAAAGCGTCATTATCACAAACACCCAGGGATCTCCTCAACACGGAAACGCAAATTCACACTCGCACTCACATCAGAGGTAGACCCTAACCCTAATAATTAACTTATCCTTTCTGCACAACAGCCCTAACCTCTATATTCAAAGCCTAGCCATGACTCTTGGACCTGCCCCTTCACCATAACCATTGGCATCACCTGCGCTTCATCGTAATCCTAATCTTCAATCCCGAACGTGCCCTCCCATCGGAGAGAAACTCGAAATTTTTCCATAAACCTATCCTTCTTCTACACCTTACAGAACACAATAAACTTACTCTAGCCCTCGGCATTTTACCTGATCCAAAACCAACAGCCTCAATTTCTGTCTTGCCGCACCATAAGCCTGAAGCTCAAGGTGGCCCTCGCCCTCACTTCAGGGTCAGATGCAAACTCTAAATGTTACTCCACATTCCTGTAAATCTTACTGAACACCTAACCCTAACCCTAGCGCGAAGCCTTGGACTAGATTCTTCACCTACAACATTGATGTCAACTAAGACACATCTTAACTCGGAGCCTGAATTTCACATTCTCAATCACAACAGAAGAGAACCCTTATTCTCTCGGTAACCGTCTCTTCCGCAGAGATTTTCTCTTACAGATAGCCCTAACCCTCTCCCAGGACCCTTTCACTGAACCGCTACCATCAGCATCGACGTCTGTCATTCGTTCCCACAACCCTGAAGCTCGTTCTGGCCACTGCCCTCTTGTCAGAGTCGGATCAGAACGCTAAATGTCACTCAATTTTCCGCAGACTCCTTACCTTACAACTAATGCCAACCCTATCCCTGGTGCCAGGATCTGACACTTCACCTTCATCATTGATGTCACACTCACTTCACCTTAAACCTTAAACTTATTCTTGCACAAAACCTCACATCAGAGGTGGATCCGAATTCTAACTGCAACCCTATCTCACCCGTACTCCTTATCGAACACATAACCCTAACCCTAGATCTGACCCTTGAACCAGAATCTTCACCTTCACCGTTGCTATCAACTATGACTCCCTTAATCCTCTGACTCGATCTCACACTCACACTCAATTCAGAATTTTTCGCAAATTCTGTCCATAACCATATTTTCTGCATAGACCTTTCCTTACAGAAAACCCTAACCCTAGCCCCGGATCCTTAACCTGAATGCTCACCGTCAGCATCGGTGTCACCGATGCCACATCTTGATGATGAAGTCCAAGCTGGCCTTCACCCACACGTCAGAGTAGGATGCTTAATCTAAACATAACCACATCCACCGCATAAACTTTAGACAATTGCCTAACCCTAACCCTAGCACATTCCTGTGACCTGAGCCTCCAAAATCATCATGGACATCACCCTTGCCTCACTGCGACTCAGTTGGACAGTTGCCCTAAACTTGGAGAAGGACCCTCAGTCTAAACGTACCAATTGCCTGCCCCTACAGCTTTCCAAAAACCTAACCCTAACACTACCCCTGGCTCGGGCTCCTGACACCTCACCTTGACCATTGACGTCATCCATGCCTCACCATAAACCTGATCCACCATCTTGCGCACCCTGTCACATCAGACTCAGAAGCTAACTCTATCCGTAAAGAGAATGTTTCTGTATACCAGAGAGAACACAGAATTTTAACCCTGAAACTGATGCCTGGACCTGTAGACAGAGTGTCAGCATCGGAGACACCCAGGGATCTCCCAACACGGAAACACAATTTCACAGTCACAGTCACATCAGAGCTAGACCTTAAGTCTTATACTTAACTTATTCTTTCTGTACTAGAGCCCGAAGCAGTAATTCTAACCCTAGCCATGACTCTTGGACATTCCCCTTAATCGTAACCATTGGCATCACTCACGCTTCATCGTAATCCTTTACCTCAATCCCGCACTTGCCCTCCCATCAGAGAGAAACCTGAAGCCTTTCCATAACCCTATCCTTCCTGTACACCTTACAGAACAAAACTAAACTTACTCTAGCCCTTGGAACTATACCTGAACCGACACCATCAGCTTCAACGTCTGTCATGCCGCACCATAAGCCTGAATCTCAAGGTCGCCGTCACCCTCACGTCAGGGACAGATGCGAACTCTAAATGTAACTGCATAATCCTGTCAATCTTACTGAACACCTAACCCTAACCCTAGTGCCAAGCCCTGGACTAGATTTTTCACCCGCAGCAATGATGTCAACTACGACACATCTTAATTCGGAGCTTGAATCTCACACTCGCACTGACATCAGAAGAGAACCCTAATTCTTTCGGAAACCGTCTTTTCCGCACTGATTTTCTCTTACAGATAACCCTAAGCGTATCCCAGGCCCCTTTCACTGAACCGCCACCATCAGCATCGACGTCTGTCATTCCTCCCCATAATCCTGAAGCTCGTTCTGGACGCTGCCCTCATGTCAGAGTCGGATCAGTACTCTAACTGTCACTCAATCTGCAGCATACTCCTTACCTTACAACTAATGCTGACCCTATCCCTGGTACCGGGATCTGACACTTCACCTTCATCATTGTTGTGACCCTCACTTCACCTGAAACTTAAACTTATTCTTGCACTCACCCTCACATCAGAGGCAGATCCGAATTCTAACTGCAACCCTACTTCACCCGTACTCCTTATCAAACCCATAACCCTACCCTAGATCTGAACCTTGAATCAGATTATTCACCTTCATCGTTGCTACCCACTATGACACCCTTAATGGTGTGACTCGATCTCACACTCGCGCTCAATTTAGAATTGCACCCTAATTCTGTCCATAACCATATTATCTGCATAAACCTGCATAGACCTTTCCTTACAGAAAACTCTAACCCTAGAACAGGTTCCTTAACCTGCATGCTCACCACCAGCATTGATGTCACTGATGCCATACCTTAATGATGAAGTCCAAACTGGCCTTCACCCACACGTCAGAGTAGGATCCTCTATCTAAACATAACCACATCCACGACATAAACTAAAACAATTCCCTATCCCTAACCCTAGCACATACCTGTGGCCTGACCATCCATAATCTCCATGGATGTGACCCTTGCCTCATTGTGAGCCTGCGACTGAATTGGACAGTTGCCCTAACCTTGCAGAAGGACCCTCAGTCTAAACGTACCAATACCCTGCCCCTACGGCTTTCCAAAATCCTAACCCTAACCCTACCCCTGGCTCGTGGTCCTGACACCTCACCTTGACCATTGACGTCAACCATGCCTCACCATAAACCTGATCCACCATCTTGCACTCCCTTTCTCATCAGAACTAGAAGCCAACTCTATCCATAAAGCCACTGTCTCTGCATACCAGAGAGAACAAAAAATTTTAACTCTAAAACTGGTGCCTGGACCTATACACAAAGCGTCATTATCACAAACACCCAGGGATCTCCTCAACACGGAAACGCAAATTCACACTCGCACTCACATCAGAGGTAGACCCTAACCCTAATAATTAACTTATCCTTTCTGCACAACAGCCCTAACCTCTATATTCAAAGTCTAGCCATGACTCTTGGACCTGCCCCTTCACCATAACCATTGGCATCACCTGCGCTTCATCGTAATCCTAATCTTCAATCCCGAACGTGCCCTCCCATCGGAGAGAAACTCGAAATTTTTCCATAAACCTATCCTTCTTCTACACCTTACAGAACACAATAAACTTACTCTAGCCCTCGGCATTTTACCTGATCCAAAACCAACAGCCTCAATGTCTGTCTTGCCGCACCATAAGCCTGAAGCTCAAGGTGCCCCTCGCCCTCACTTCAGGGTCAGATGCAAACTCTAAATGTTACTCCACATTCCTGTAAATCTTACTGAACACCTAACCCTAACCCTAGCGCGAAGCCTTGGACTAGATTCTTCACCTGCAACATTGATGTCAACTAAGATACATCTTAACTCGGAGCCTGAATTTCACATTCTCAATCACAACAGAAGAGAACCCTTATTCTCTCGGTAACCGTCTCTTCCGCAGAGATTTTCTCTTACAGATAGCCCTAACCCTCTCCCAGGACCCTTTCACTGAACCGCTACCATCAGCATCGACGTCTGTCATTCGTTCCCACAACCCTGAAGCTCGTTCTGGCCACTGCCCTCTTGTCAGAGTCGGATCAGAACGCTAAATGTCACTCAATTTTATGCAGACTCCTTACCTTACAACTAATGCCAACCCTATCCCTGGTGCCAGGATCTGACACTTCACCTTCATCATTGATGTCACACTCACTTCACCTTAAACCTTAAACTTATTCTTGCACAAAACCTCACATCAGAGGTGGATCCGAATTCTAACTGCAACCCTATCTCACCCGTACTCCTTATCGAACACATAACCCTAACCCTAGATCTGACCCTTGAACCAGAATCTTCACCTTCACCGTTGCTATCAACTATGACACCCTTAATCCTCTGACTCGATCTCACACTCACACTCAATTCAGAATTTTTCGCAAATTCTGTCCATAACCATATTTTCTGCATAGACCTTTCCTTACAGAAAACCCTAACCCTAGCCCCGGATCCTTAACCTGAATGCTCACCGTCAGCATCGGTGTCACCGATGCCACATCTTGATGATGAAGTCCAAGCTGGCCTTCACCCACACGTCAGAGTAGGATGCTTAATCTAAACATAACCACATCCACCGCATAAACTTTAGACAATTGCCTAACCCTAACCCTAGCACATTCCTGTGACCTGAGCCTCCAAAATCATCATGGACGTCACCCTTGCCTCACTGCGACTCAGTTGGACAGTTGCCCTAAACTTGGAGAAGGACCCTCAGTCTAAACGTACCAATTGCCTGCCCCTACAGCTTTCCAAAAACCTAACCCTAACACTACCCCTGGCTCGGGCTCCTGACACCTCACCTTGACCATTGACGTCATCCATGCCTCACCATAAACCTGATCCACCATCTTGCGCACCCTGTCACATCAGACTCAGAAGCTAACTCTATCCGTAAAGAGAATGTTTCTGTATACCAGAGAGAACACAGAATTTTAACCCTGAAACTGATGCCTGGACCTGTAGACAGAGTGTCAGCATCGGAGACACCCAGGGATCTCCCAACACGGAAACACAATTTCACAGTCACAGTCACATCAGAGCTAGACCTTAAGTCTTATACTTAACTTATTCTTTCTGTACTAGAGCCCGAACCAGTAATTCTAACCCTAGCCATGACTCTTGGACATGCCCCTTAATCGTAACCATTGGCATCACTCACGCTTCATCGTAATCCTTTACCTCAATCCCGCACTTGCCCTCCCATCAGAGAGAAACCTGAAGCCTTTCCATAACCCTATCCTTCCTGTACACCTTACAGAACAAAACTAAACTTACTCTAGCACTTGGAACTCTACCTGAACCGACACCATCAGCTTCAACTTCTGTCATGCCGCACCATAAGCCTGAATCTCAAGGTCGCCGTCACCCGCACGTCAGGGACAGATGCGAACTCTAAATGTAACTGCATAATCCTGTCAATCTTACTGAACACCTAACCCTAACCCTAGTGCCAAGCCCTGGACTAGATTTTTCACCCGCAGCAATGATGTCAACTACGACACATCTTAATTCGGAGCTTGAATCTCACACTCGCACTGACATCAGAAGAGAACCCTAATTCTTTCGGAAACCGTCTTTTCCGCACTGATTTTCTCTTACAGATAACCCTAAGCGTATCCCAGGCCCCTTTCACTGAACCGCCACCATCAGCATCGACGTCTGTCATTCCTCCCCATAATCCTTAAGCTCGTTCTGGACGCTGCCCTCATGTCAGAGTCGGATCAGTACTCTAACTGTCACTCAATCTGCAGCATACTCCTTACCTTACAACTAATGCTGACCCTATCCCTGGTACCGGGATCTGACACTTCACCTTCATCATTGTTGTGACCCTCACTTCACCTGAAACTTAAACTTATTCTTGCACTCACCCTCACATCAGAGGCGGATCCGAATTCTAACTGCAACCCTACTTCACCCGTACTCCTTATCAAACCCATAACCCTACCCTAGATCTGAACCTTGAATCAGATTATTCACCTTCATCGTTGCTACCCACTATGACACCCTTAATGGTGTGACTCGATCTCACACTCGCCCTCAATTTAGAATTGCACCCTAATTCTGTCCATAACCATATTATCTGCATAAACCTGCATAGACCTTTCCTTACAGAAAACTCTAACCCTAGAACAGGTTCCTTTAAATGCATGCTCACCACCAGCATTGATGTCACCGATGCCATACCTTAATGATGAAGTCCAAACTGGCCTTCACCCACACGTCAGAGTAGGATCCTCTATCTAAACATAACCACATCCACGGCATAAACTAAAACAATTCCCTATCCCTAACCCTAGCACATACCTGTGGCCTGACCTTCCATAATCTCCATGGATGTGACCCTTGCCTCATTGTAAGCCTGCGACTGAATTGGACAGTTGCCCTAACCTTGCAGAAGGACCCTCAGTCTAAACGTACCAATACCCTGCCCCTACGGCTTTCCAAAATCCTAACCCTAACCCTAGCCCTGGCTCGTGGTCCTGACACCTCACCTTGACCATTGACGTCAACCATGCCTCACCATAAACCTGATCCACCATCTTGCACTCCCTTTCTCATCAGAACTAGAAGCCAACTCTATCCATAAAGCCACTGTCTCTGCATACCAGAGAGAACAAAAAATTTTAACTCTAAAACTGGTGCCTGGACCTATACACAAAGCGTCATTATCACAAACACCCAGGGATCTCCTCAACACGGAAACGCAAATTCCCACTCGCACTCACATCAGAGGTAGACCCTAACCCTAATAATTAACTTATCCTTTCTGCACAACATCCCTAAACTCTATATTCAAAGCCTAGCCATGACTCTTGGACCTGCCCCTTCACCATAACCATTGGCATCACCTGCGCTTCATCGTAATCCTAATCTTCAATCCCGAACGTGCCCTCCCATCGGAGAGAAACTCGAAATTTTTCCATAAACCTATCCTTCTTCTACATCTTACAAAACACAATAAACTTACTCTAGCCCTCGGCATTTTACCTGATCCAAAACCAACAGCCTCAATGTCTGTCTTGCCGCACCATAAGCCTGAAGCTCAAGGTGGCCCTCGCCCTCACTTCAGGGTCAGATGCAAACTCTAAATGTTACTCCACATTCCTGTAAATCTTACTGAACACCTAACCCTAACCCTAGCGCGAAGCCTTGGACTAGATTCTTCACCTACAACATTGATGTCAACTAAGACACATCTTAACTCGGAGCCTGAATTTCACATTCTCAATCACAACAGAAGAGAACCCTTATTCTCTCGGTAACCGTCTCTTCCGCAGAGATTTTCTCTTACAGATAGCCCTAACCCTCTCCCAGGACCCTTTCACTGAACCGCTACCATCAGCATCGACGTCTGTCATTCGTTCCCACAACCCTGAAGCTCGTTCTGGCCACTGCCCTCTTGTCAGAGTCGGATCAGAACGCTAAATGTCACTCAACTTTCTGCAGACTCCTTACCTTACAACTAATGCCAACCCTATCCCTGGTGCCAGGATCTGACACTTCACCTTCATCATTGATGTCACACTCACTTCACCTTAAACCTTAAACTTATTCTTGCACAAAAACTCACATCAGAGGTGGATCCGAATTCTAACTGCAACTCTATCTCACCCGTACTCCTTATCGAACACATAACCCTAACCCTAGATCTGACCCTTGAACCAGAATCTTCACCTTCACCGTTGCTATCAACTATAACTCCCTTAATCCTCTGACTCGATCTCACACTCACACTCAATTCAGAATTTTTCGCAAATTCTGTCCGTAACCATATTTTCTGCATAGACCTTTCCTTACAGAAAACCCTAACCCTAGCCCCGGATCCTTAACCTGAATGCTCACCGTCAGCATCGGTGTCACCGATGCCACATCTTGATGATGAAGTCCAAGCTGGCCTTCACCCACACGTCAGAGTAGGATGCTTAATCTAAACATAACCACATCCACTGCATAAACTTTAGACAATTGCCTAACCCTAACCCTAGCACATTCCTGTGACCTGAGCCTCCAAAATCATCATGGACGTCACCCTTGCCTCACTGCGACTCAGTTGGACAGTTGCCCTAAACTTGGAGAAGGACCCTCAGTCTAAACGTACCAATTGCCTGCCCCTAAAGCTTTCCAAAAACCTAACCCTAACACTACCCCTGGCTCGGGCTCCTGACACCTCACCTTGACCATTGACGTCATCCATGCCTCACCATAAACCTGATCCACCATCTTGCGCACCCTGTCACATCAGACTCAGAAGCTAACTCTATCCGTAAAGAGAATGTTTCTGTATACCAGAGAGAACACAGAATTTTAACCCTGAAACTGATGCCTGGACCTGTATACAGAGTGTCAGCATCGGAGACACCCAGGGATCTCCCAACACGGAAACACAATTTCACAGTCACAGTCACATCAGAGCTAGACCTTAAGTCTTATACTTAACTTATTCTTTCTGTACTAGAGCCCGAACCAGTAATTCTAACCCTAGCCATGACTCTTGGACATGCCCCTTAATCGTAACCATTGGCATCACTCACGCTTCATCGTAATCCTTTACCTCAATCCCGCACTTGCCCTCCCATCAGAGAGAAACCTGAAGCCTTTCCATAACCCTATCCTTCCTGTACACCTTACAGAACAAAACTAAACTTACTCTAGCCCTTGGAACTCTACCTGAACCGACACCATCAGCTTCAACGTCTGTCATGCCGCACCATAAGCCTGAATCTCAAGGTCGCCGTCACCCGCACGTCAGGGACAGATGCGAACTCTAAATGTAACTGCATAATCCTGTCAATCTTACTGAACACCTAACCCTAACCCTAGTGCCAAGCCCTGGACTAGATTTTTCACCCGCAGCAATGATGTCAACTACGACACATCTTAATTCGGAGCTTGAATCTCACACTCGCACTGACATCAGAAGAGAACCCTAATTCTTTCGGAAACCGTCTTTTCCGCACTGATTTTCTCTTACAGATAACCCTAAGCGTATCCCAGGCCCCTTTCACTGAACCGCCACCATCAGCATCGACGTCTGTCATTCCTCCCCATAATCCTGAAGCTCGTTCTGGACGCTGCCCTCATGTCAGAGTCGGATCAGTACTCTAACTCTCACTCAATCTGCAGCATACTCCTTACCTTACAACTAATGCTGACCCTATCTCTGGTACCGGGATCTGACACTTCACCTTCATCATTGTTGTGACCCTCACTTCACCTGAACCTTAAACTTATTCTTGCACTCACCCTCACATCAGAGGCGGATCCGAATTCTAACTGCAACCCTACCTCACCCGTACTCCTTATCAAACCCATAACCCTACCCTAGATCTGAACCTTGAATCAGATTATTCACCTTCATCGTTGCTACCCACTATGACACCCTTAATGGTGTGACTCGATCTCACACTCGCCCTCAATTTAGAATTGCACCCTAATTCTGTCCATAACCATATTATCTGCATAAACCTGCATAGACCTTTCCTTACAGAAAACTCTAACCCTAGAACAGGTTCCTTTACCTGCATGCTCACCACCAGCATTGATGTCACCGATGCCATACCTTAATGATGAAGTCCAAACTGGCCTTCACCCACACGTCAGAGTAGGATCCTCTATCTAAACATAACCACATCCACGGCATAAACTAAAACAATTCCCTATCCCTAACCCTAGCACATACCTGTGGCCTGACCATCCATAATCTCCATGGATGTGACCCTTGCCTCATTGTCAGCCTGCGACTGAATTGGACAGTTGCCCTAACCTTGCAGAAGGACCCTCAGTCTAAACGTACCAATACCCTGCCCCTACGGCTTTCCAAAATCCTAACCCTAACCCTAGCCCTGGCTCGTGGTCCTGACACCTCACCTTGACCATTGACGTCAACCATGCCTCACCATAAACCTGATCCACCATCTTGCACTCCCTTTCTCATCAGAACTAGAAGCCAACTCTATCCATAAAGCCACTGTCTCTGCATACCAGAGAGAACAAAAAATTTTAACTCTAAAACTGGTGCCTGGACCTATACACAAAGCGTCATTATCACAAACACCCAGGGATCTCCTCAACACGGAAACGCAAATTCACACTCGCACTCACATCAGAGGTAGACCCTAACCCTAATAATTAACTTATCCTTTCTGCACAACAGCCCTAACCTCTATATTCAAAGCCTAGCCATGACTCTTGGACCTGCCCCTTCACCATAACCGTTGGCATCACCTGCGCTTCATCGTAATCCTAATCTTCAATCCCGAACGTGCCCTCCCATCGGAGAGAAACTCGAAATTTTTCCATAAACCTATCCTTCTTCTACACCTTACAGAACACAATAAACTTACTCTAGCCCTCGGCATTTTACCTGATCCAAAACCAACAGCCTTAATGTCTGTCTTGCCGCACCATATGCCTGAAGCTCAAGGTGGCCCTCGCCCTCACTTCAGGGTCAGATGCAAACTCTAAATGTTACTCCACATTCCTGTAAATCTTACTGAACACCTAACCCTAACCCTAGCGCGAAGCCTTGGACTAGATTCTTCACCTACAACATTGATGTCAACTAAGACACATCTTAACTCGGAGCCTGAATTTCACATTCTCAATCACAACAGAAGAGAACCCTTATTCTCTCGGTAACCGTCTCTTCCGCAGAGATTTTCTCTTACAGATAGCCCTAACCCTCTCCCAGGACCCTTTCACTGAACCGCTACCATCAGCATCGACGTCTGTCATTCGTTCCCACAACCCTGAAGCTCGTTCTGGCCTTGCCCTCTTGTCAGAGTCGGATCAGAACGCTAAATGTCACTCAATTTTCCGCAGACTCCTTACCTTACAACTAATGCCAACCCTATCCCTGGTGCCAGGATCTGACACTTCACCTTCATCATTGATGTCACACTCACTTCACCTTAAACCTTAAACTTATTCTTGCACAAAACCTCACATCAGAGGTGGATCCGAATTCTAACTGTAACCCTATCTCACCCGTACTCCTTATCGAACACATAACCCTAACCCTAGATCTGAACCTTGAACCAGAATCTTCACCTTCACCGTTGCTATCAACTATGACTCCCTTAATCCTCTGACTCGATCTCACACTCACACTCAATTCAGAATTTTTCGCAAATTCTGTCCATAACCATATTTTCTGCATAGACCTTTCCTTACAGAAAACCCTAACCCTAGCCCCGGTTCCTTAACCTGAATGCTCACCGTCAGCATCGGTGTCACCGATGCCACATCTTGATGATGAAGTCCAAGCTGGCCTTCACCCACACGTCAGAGTAGGATGCTTAATCTAAACATAACCACATCCACCGCATAAACTTTAGACAATTGCCTAACCCTAACCCTAGCACATTCCTGTGACCTGAGCCTCCAAAATCATCATGGACGTCACCCTTGCCTCACTGCAACTCACTTGGACAGTTGCCCTAAACTTGGAGAATGACCCTCAGTCTAAACGTACCAATTGCCTGCCCCTACAGCTTTCCAAAAACCTAACCCTAACACTACCCCTGGCTCGGGCTCCTGAGACCTCACCTTGACCATTGACGTCATCCGTGCCTCACCATAAACCTGATCCACCATCTTGCGCACCCTGTCACATCAGACTCAGAAGCTATCTCTATCCGTAAAGAGAATGTTTCTGTATACCAGAGAGAACACAGAATTTTAACCCTGAAACTGATGCCTGGACCTGTAGACAGAGTGTCAGCATCGGAGACACCCAGGGATCTCCCAACACGGAAACACAATTTCACAGTCACAGTCACATCAGAGCTAGACCTTAAGTCTTATAATTAACTTATTCTTTCTGTACTAGAGCCCGAACCAGTAATTCTAACCCTAGCCATGACTCTTGGACATGCCCCTTAATCGTAACCATTGGCATCACTCACGCTTCATCGTAATCCTTTACCTCAATCCCGCACTTGCCCTCCCATCAGAGAGAAACCTGAAGCCTTTCCATAACCCTATCCTTCCTGTACACCTTACAGAACAAAACTAAACTTACTCTAGCCCTTGGAACTATACCTGAACCGACACCATCAGCTTCAACGTCTGTCATGCCGCACCATAAGCCTGAATCTCAAGGTCGCCGTCACCCTCATGTCAGGGACAGATGCGAACTCTAAATGTAACTGCATAATCCTGTCAATCTTACTGAACACCTAACCCTAACCCTAGTGCCAAGCCCTGGACTAGATTTTTCACCCGCAGCAATGATGTCAACTACGACACATCTTAATTCGGAGCTTGAATCTCACACTCGCACTGACATCAGAAGAGAACCCTACTTCTTTCGGAAACCGTCTTTTCCGCACTGATTTTCTCTTACAGATAACCCTAAGCGTATCCCAGGCCCCTTTCACTGAACCGCCACCATCAGCATCGACGTCTGTCATTCCTCCCCATAATCCTGAAGCTCGTTCTGGACGCTGCCCTCATGTCAGAGTCGGATCAGTACTCTAACTGTCACTGAATCTGCAGCATACTCCTTACCTTACAACTAATGCTGACCCTATCCCTGGTACCGGGATCTGACACTTCACCTTCATCATTGTTGTGACCCTCACTTCACCTGAACCTTAAATTTATTCTTGCACTCACCCTCACATCAGAGGCGGATCCGAATTCTAACTGCAACCCTACCTCACCCGTACTCCTTATCAAACCCATAACCCTACCCTAGATCTGAACCTTGAATCAGATTATTCACCTTCATCGTTGCTACCCACTATGACACCCTTAATGGTGTGACTCGATCTCACACTCGCCCTCAATTTAGAATTGCACCCTAATTCTGTCCATAACGATATTATCTGCATAAACCTGCATAGACCTTTCCTTACAGAAAACTCTAACCCTGGAACAGGTTCCTTTACCTGCATGCTCACCACCAGCATTGATGTCACCGATGCCATACCTTAATGATGAAGTCCAAACTGGCCTTCACCCACACGTCAGAGTAGGATCCTCTATCTAAACATAACCACATCCACGGCATAAACTAAAACAATTCCCTATCCCTAACCCTAGCACATACCTGTGGCCTGACCTTCCATAATCTCCATGGATGTGACCCTTGCCTCATTGTAAGCCTGCGACTGAATTGGACAGTTGCCCTAACCTTGCAGAAGGACCCTCAGTCTAAACGTACCAATACCCTGCCCCTACGGCTTTCCAAAATCCTAACCCTAACCCTAGCCCTGGCTCGTGGTCCTGACACCTCACCTTGACCATTGACGTCAACCATGCCTCACCATAAACCTGATCCACCATCTTGCACTCCCTTTCTCATCAGAACTAGAAGCCAACTCTATCCATAAAGCCACTGTCTCTGCATACCAGAGAGAACAAAATATTTTAACTCTAAAACTGGTGCCTGGACCTATACACAAAGCGCCTTTATCACAAACACCCAGGGATCTCCTCAACACGGAAACGCAAATTCACACTCGCACTCACATCAGAGGTAGACCCTAACCCTAATAATTAACTTATCCTTTCTGCACAACAGCCCTAACCTCTATATTCAAAGCCTAGCCATGACTCTTGGACCTGCCCCTTCACCATAACCATTGGCATCACCTGCGCTTCATCGTAATCCTAATCTTCAATCCCGAACGTGCCCTCCCATCGGAGAGAAACTCGAAATTTTTCCATAAACCTATCCTTCTTCTACACCTTACAGAACACAATAAACTTACTCTAGCCCTCGGCATTTTACCTGATCCAAAACCAACAGCCTCAATGTCTGTCTTGCCGCACCATAAGCCTGAAGCTCAAGGTGGCCCTCGCCCTCACTTCAGGGTCAGATGCAAACTCTAAATGTTACTCCACATTCCTGTAAATCTTACTGAACACCTAACCCTAACCCTAGCGCGAAGCCTTGGACTAGATTCTTCACCTACAACATTGATGTCAACTAAGACACATCTTAACTCGGAGCCTGAATTTCACATTCTCAATCACAACAGAAGAGAACCCTTATTCTCTCGGTAACCGTCTCTTCCGCAGAGATTTTCTCTTACAGATAGCCCTAACCCTCTCCCAGGACCCTTTCACTGAACCGCTACCATCAGCATCGACGTCTGTCATTCGTTCCCACAACCCTGAAGCTCGTTCTGGCCACTGCCCTCTTGTCAGAGTCGGATCAGAACGCTAAATGTCACTCAATTTTCCGCAGACTCCTTACCTTACAACTAATGCCAACCCTATCCCTGGTGCCAGGATCTGACACTTCACCTTCATCATTGATGTCACACTCACTTCACCTTAAACCTTAAACTTATTCTTGCACAAAACCTCACATCAGAGGTGGATCCGAATTCTAACTGCAACCCTATCTCACCCGTACTCCTTATCGAACACATAACCCTAACCCTAGATCTGACCCTTGAACCAGAATCTTCACCTTCACCGTTGCTATCAACTATGACTCCCTTAATCCTCTGACTCGATCTCACACTCACACTCAATTCAGAATTTTTCGCAAATTCTGTCCATAACCATATTTTCTGCATAGACCTTTCCTTACAGAAAACCCTAACCCTAGCCCCGGATCCTTAACCTGAATGCTCACCGTTAGCATCGGTGTCACCGATGCCACATCTTGATGATGAAGTCCAAGCTGGCCTTCACCCACACGTCAGAGTAGGATGCTTAATCTAAACATAACCACATCCACCGCATAAACTTTAGACAATTGCCTAACCCTAACCCTAGCACATTCCTGTGACCTGAGCCTCCAAAATCATCATGGACGTCACCCTTGCCTCACTGCGACTCAATTGGACAGTTGCCCTAAACTTGGAGAAGGACCCTCAGTCTAAACGTACCAATTGCCTGCCCCTACAGCTTTCCAAAAACCTAACCCTAACACTACCCCTGGCTCGGGGTCCTGACACCTCACCTTGACCATTGACGTCATCCATGACTCACCATAAACCTGATCCACCATCTTGCGCACCCTGTCACATCAGACTCAGAAGCTAACTCTATCCGTAAAGAGAATGTTTCTGTATACCAGAGAGAACACAGAATTTTAACCCTGAAACTGATGCCTGGACCTGTAGACAGAGTGTCAGCATCGGAGACACCCAGGGATCTCCCAACACGGAAACACAATTTCACAGTCACAGTCACATCAGAGCTAGACCTTAGGTCTTATAATTAACTTATTCTTTCTGTACTAGAGCCCGAACCAGTAATTCTAACCCTAGCCATGACTCTTGGACATGCCCCTTAATCGTAACCATTGGCATCACTCACGCTTCATCGTAATCCTTTACCTCAATCCCGCACTTGCCCTCCCATCAGAGAGAAACCTGAAGCCTTTCCATAACCCTATCCTTCCTGTACACCTTACAGAACAAAACTAAACTTACTCTAGCCCTTGGGACTATACCTGAACCGACACCGTCAGCTTCAACGTCTGTCATGCCGCACAATAAGCCTGAATCTCAAGGTCGCCGTCACCCGCACGTCAGGGACAGATGCGAACTCTAAATGTAACTGCATAATCCTGTCAATCTTACTGAACACCTAACCCTAACCCTAGTGCCAAGCCCTGGACTAGATTTTTCACCCGCAGCAATGATGTCAACTACGACACATCTTAATTTGGAGCTTGAATCTCACACTCGAACTGACATCAGAAGAGAACCCTAATTCTTTCGGAAACCGTCTTTTCCGCACTGATTTTCTCTTACAGATAACCCTAAGCGTATCCCAGGCCCCTTTCACTGAACCGCCACCAACAGCATCGACGTCTGTCATTCCTCCCCATAATCCTGAAGCTCGTTCTGGACGCTGCCCTCATGTCAGAGTCGGATCAGTATTCTAACTGTCACTCAATCTGCAGCATACTCCTTACCTTACAACTAATGCTGACCCTATCCCTGGTACCGGGATCTGACACTTCACCTTCATCATTGTTGTGACCCTCACTTCACCTGAAACTTAAACTTATTCTTGCACTCACCCTCACATCAGAGGCGGATCCGAATTCTAACTGCAACCCTACTTCACCCGTACTCCTTATCAAACCCATAACCCTACCCTAGATCTGAACCTTGAATCAGATTATTCACCTTCATCGTTGCTACCCACTATGACACCCTTAATGGTGTGACTCGATCTCACACTCGCCCTCAATTTAGAATTGCACCCTAATTCTGTCCATAACCATATTATCTGCGTAAACCTGCATAGACCTTTCCTTACAGAAAACTCTAACCCTAGAACAAGTTCCTTTACCTGCATGCTCACCACCAGCATTGATGTCACCGTTGCCATACCTGAATGATGAAGTCCAAACTGGCCTTCACCCACACGTCAGAGTAGGATCCTCTATCTAAACATAACCACATCCACGGCATAAACTAAAACAATTCCCTATCCCTAACCCTAGCACATACCTGTGGCCTGACCATCCATAATCTCCATGGGTGTGACCCTTGCCTCATTGTAAGCCTGCGACTGAATTGGACAGTTGCCCTAACCTTGCAGAAGGACCCTCAGTCTAAACGTACCAATACCCTGCCCCTACGGCTTTCCAAAATCCTAACCCTAACCCTAGCCCTGGCTCGTGGTCCTGACACCTCACCTTGACCATTGACGTCAACCATGCCTCACCATAAACCTGATCCACCATCTTGCACTCCCTTTCTCATCAGAACTAGAAGACAACTCTATCCATAAAGCCAATGTCTCTGCATAACAGAGAGAACAAAAAATTTTAACTCTAAAACTGGTGCCTGGACCTATACACAAAGCGTCATTATCACAAACACCCAGGGATCTCCTCAACACGGAAATGCAAATTCACACTCGCACTCACATCAGAGGTAGACCCTAACCCTAATAATTAACTTATCCTTTCTGCACAACAGCCCTAACCTCTATATTCAAAGCCTAGCCATGACTCTTGGACCTGCCCCTTCACCATAACCGTTGGCATCACCTGCGCTTCATCGTAATCCTAATCTTCAATCCCGAACGTGCCCTCCCATCGGAGAGAAACTCGAAATTTTTCCATAAACCTATCCTTCTTCTACACCTTACAGAACACAATAAACTTACTCTAGCCCTCGGCATTTTACCTGATCCAAAACCAACAGCCTCAATGTCTGTCTTGCCGCACCATAAGCCTGAAGCTCAAGGTGGCCCTCGCCCTCACTTCAGGGTCAGATGCAAACTCTAAATGTTACTCCACATTCCTGTAAATCTTACTGAACACCTAACCCTAACCCTAGCGCGAAGCCTTGGACTAGATTCTTCACCTACATCATTGATGTCAACTAAGACACATCTTAACTCGGAGCCTGAATTTCACATTCTCAATCACAACAGAAGAGAACCCTTATTCTCTAGGTAACCGTCTCTTCCGCAGAGATTTTCTCTTACAGATAGCCCTAACCCTCTCCCAGGACCCTTTCACTGAACCGCTACCATCAGCATTGACGTCTATCATTCGTTCCCACAACCCTGAAGCTCGTTCTGGCCACTGCCCTCTTGTCAGAGTCGGATCAGAACGCTAAACGTCACTCAATTTTCCGCAGACTCCTTACCTTACAACTAATGCCAACCCTATCCCTGGTGCCAGGATCTGACACTTCACCTTCATCATTGATGTCACACTCACTTCACCTTAAACCTTAAACTTATTCTTGCACAAAATCTCACATCAGAGGTGGATCCGAATTCTAACTGCAACCCTATCTCACCCGTACTCCTTATCGAACACATAACCCTAACCCTAGATCTGACCCTTGAACCAGATTCTTCACCTTCACCGTTGCTATCAACTATGACTCCCTTAATCCTCTGACTCGATTTCACACTCACACTCAATTCAGAATTTTTCGCAAATTCTGTCCATAACCATATTTTCTGCATAGACCTTTCCTTACAGAAAACCCTAACCCTAGCCCCGGATCCTTAACCTGAATGCTCACCGTCAGCATTGGTGTCACCGATGCCACATCTTGATGATGAAGTCCAAGCTGGCCTTCACCCACACGTCAGAGTAGGATGCTTAATTTAACATAACCACATCCACCGCATAAACTTTAGACAATTGCCTAACCCTAACCCTAGCACATTCCTGTGACCTGAGCCTCCAAAATCATCATGGACGTCACCCTTGCTTCACTGCGACTCAATTGGACAGTTGCCCTAAACTTGGAGAAGGACCCTCAGTCTAAACGTACCAATTGCCTGCCCCTACATCTTTCCAAAAACCTAAGCCTAACACTACCCATGGCTCGGGGTCCTGACACCTCCCCTTGGCCATTGACGTCATCCATGCCTCACCATAAACCTGATCCACCATCTTGCGCACCCTGTCACATCAGACTCAGAAGCTAACTCTATCCGTAAAGAGAATGTTTCTGTATACCAGAGAGAACACAGAATTTTAACCCTGAAACTGATGCCTGGACCTGTAGACAGAGTGTCAGCATCGGAGACACCCAGGGATCTCCCAACACGGAAACACAATTTCACAGTCACAGTCACATCAGAGCTAGACCTTAAGTCTTATAATTAACTTATTCTTTCTGTACTAGAGCCCGAACCAGTAATTCTAACCCTAGCCATGACTCTTGGACATGCCCGTTAATCGTAACCATTGGCATCACTCACGCTTCATCGTAATCCTTTACATCAATCCCGCACTTGCCCTCCCATCAGAGAGAAACCTGAAGCCTTTCCATAACCCTATCCTTCCTGTACACCTTACAGCACAAAACTAAACTTACTCTAGCCCTTGGAACTATACCTGAACCGACACCATCAGCTTCAACGTCTGTCATGCCGCACCATAAGCCTGAATCTCAAGGTCGCCGTCACCCTCACGTCAGGGACAGATGCGAACTCCAAATGTAACTGCATAATCCTGTCAATCTTACTGAACACCTAACCCTAGCCCTAGTGCCAAGCCCTGGACTAGATTTTTCAACCGCAGCAATGATGTCAACTACGACACATCTTAATTCGGAGCTTGAATCTCACACTCGCACTGACATCAGAAGAGAACCCTAATTCTTTCGGAAACCGTCTTTTCCGCACTGATTTTCTCTTACAGATAACCCTAAGCGTATCCCAGGCCCCTTTCACTGAACCGCCACCATCAGCATCGCCGTCTGTCATTCCTCCCCATAATCCTGAAGCTCGTTCTGGACACTGCCCTCATGTCAGAGTCGGATCAGTACTCTGTCACTCAATCTGCAGCATACTCCTTACCTTAACAACTAATGCTGACCCTATCCCTGGTACCGGGATCTGACACTTCACCTTCATCATTGTTGTGACCCTCACTTCACCTTAAACTTAAACTTATTCTTGCACTCACCCTCACATCAGAGGCGGATCCGAATTCTAACTGCAACCCTACTTCACCCGTACTCCTTATCAAACCCATAACCCTACCCTAGATCTGAACCTTGAATCAGATTATTCACCTTCATCGTTGCTACCCACTATGACACCCTTAATGGTGTGACTCGATCTCACACTCGCCCTCAATTTAGAATTGCACCCTAATTCTGTCCATAACCATATTCTCTGCATAAACCTGCATAGACCTTTCCTTACAGAAAACTCTAACCCTAGAACAAGTTCCTTTACCTGCATGCTCACCACCAGCATTGATGTCACCGATGCCATACCTTAATGATGAAGTCCAAACTGGCCTTCACCCACACGTCCGAGTAGGATCCTCTATCTAAACATAACCACATCCACGGCATAAACTAAAACAATTCCCTATCCCTAACCCTAGCACATACCTGTGGCCTGACCATCCATAATCTCCATGGATGTGACCCTTGCCTCATTGTAAGCCTGCGACTGAATTGGACAGTTGCCCTAACCTTGCAGAAGGACCCTCAGTCTAAACGTACCAATACCCTGCCCCTACGGCTTTCCAAAATCCTAACCCAAACCCTAGCCCTGGCTCGTGGTCCTGACACCTCACCTTGACCATTGACGTCAACCATGCCTCACCATAAACCTGATCCACCATCTTGCACTCCCTTTCTCATCAGAACTAGAAGCCAACTCTATCCATAAAGCCAATGTCTCTGCATACCAGAGAGAACAAAAAATTTTAACTCTAAAACTGGTGCCTGGACCTATACACAAAGCGTCATTATCACAAACACCCAGGGATCTCCTCAACACGGAAACGCAAATTCACACTCGCACTCACATCAGAGGTAGACCCTAACCCTAATAATTAACTTATCCTTTCTGCACAACAGCCCTAACCTCTATATTCAAAGCCTAGCCATGACTCTTGGACCTGCCCCTTCACCATAACCGTTGGCATCACCTGCGCTTCATCGTAATCCTAATCTTCAATCCCGAACGCGCCCTCCCATCGGAGAGAAACTCGAAATTTTTCCATAAACCTATCCTTCTTCTACACCTTACAGAGCACAATAAACTTACTCTAGCCCTCGGCATTTTACCTGATCCAAAACCAAGAGCCTCAATGTCTGTCTTGCCGCACCATAAGCCTGAAGCTCAAGGTGGCCCTCGCCCTCACTTCAGGGTCATAATCAAACTCTAAATGTTACTCCACGTTCCTGTAAATCTTACTGAACACCTAACCCTAACCCTAGCGCGAAGCCTTGGACTAGATTCTTCACCTACATCATTGATGTCAACTAAGACACATCTTAACTCGGAGCCTGAATTTCACATTCTCAATCACAACAGAAGAGAACCCTTATTCTCTCGGTAACCGTCTCTTCCGCAGAGATTTTCTCTTACAGATAGCCCTAACCCTCTCCCAGGACCCTTTCACTGAACCGCTACCATCAGCATCGACGTCTGTCATTCGTTCCCACAACCCTGAAGCTCGTTCTGGCCACTGCCCTCTTGTCAGAGTCGGATCAGAACGCTAAATGTCACTCAATTTTCCGCAGACTCCTTACGTTACAACTAATGCCAACCCTATCCCTGGTGCCAGGATCTGACACTTCACCTTCATCATTGATGTCACACTCACTTCACCTTATACCTTAAACTTATTCTTGCACAAAACCTCACATCAGAGGTGGATCCGAATTCTAACTGCAACCCTATCTCACCCGTACTCCTTATCGAACACATAACCCTAACCCTAGATCTGACCCTTGAACCAGAATCTTCACCTTCACCGTTGCTATCAACTATGACTCCCTTAATCCTCTGACTCGATCTCACACTCACACTCAATTCAGAATTTTTCGCAAATTCTGTCCATAACCATATTTTCTGCATAGACCTTTCCTTTCAGAAAACCCTAACCCTAGCCCCGGATCCTTAACCAGAATGCTCACCGTCAGCATTGGTGTCACCGAGGCCACATCTTGATGATGAAGTCCAAGCTGGCCTTCACCCACACGTCAGAGTAGGATGCTTAATCTAAACATAACCACATCCACCGCATAAACTTTAGACAATTGCCTAACCCTAACCCTAGCACATTCCTGTGACCTGAGCCTCCAAAATCATCATGGACGTCACCCTTGCCTCACTGCGACTCAATTGGACAGTTGCCCTAAACTTGGAGAAGGACCCTCAGTCTAAACGTACCAATTGCCTGCCCCTACAGCTTTCCAAAAACCTAACCCTAACACTACCCCTGGCTCGGGGTCCTGACACCTCACCTTGACCATTGACGTCATCCATGCCTCACCATAAACCTGATCCACCATCTTGCGCACCCTGTCACATCAGACTCAGAAGCTGACTCTATCCGTAAAGAGAATGTTTCTGTATAACAGAGAGAACACAGAATTTTAACCCTGAAACTGATGCCTGGACCTGTATACAGAGTGTCAGCATCGAAGACACCCAGGGATCTCCCAACACGGAAACACAATTTCACAGTCACAGTCACATCAGAGCTAGACCTTAAGTCTTATAATTAACTTATTCTTTCTGTACTAGAGTCCGAACCAGTAATTCTAACCCTAGCCATGACTCTTGGACATGCCCCTTAATCGTAACCATTGGCATCACACACGCTTCATCGTAATCCTTTACCTCAATCCCGCACTTGCCCTCCCATCAGAGAGAAACCTGAAGACTTTCCATAACCCTATCCTTCCTGTACACCTTACAGAACAAAACTAAACTTACTCTAGCCCTTGGAACTATACCTGAACCGACACCATCAGCTTCAACGTCTGTCATGCCGCACCATAAGCCTGAATCTCAAGGTCGCCATCACCCTCACGTCAGGGACAGATGCGAACTCTAAATGTAACTGCATAATCCTGTCAATCTTACTGAACACCTAACCCTATCCCTAGTGCCAAGCCCTGGACTAGATTTTTCACCCGCAGCAATGATGTCAACTACGACACATCTTAATTTGGAGCTTGAATCTCACACTCGCACTGACATCAGAAGAGAACCCTAATTCTTTCGGAAACCGTCTTTTCCGCACTGATTTTCTCTTACAGATAACCCTAAGCATATCCCAGGCCCCTTTCACTGAACCGCCACCATCAGCATCGACGTCTGTCATTCCTCCCCATAATCCTGAAGCTCGTTCTGGACGCTGCCCTCATGTCAGAGTCGGATCAGTACTCTAACTGTCACTCAATCTGCAGCATACTCCTTACCTTACAACTAATGCTGACCCTATCCCTGGTACCGGGATCTGACACTTCACCTTCATCAATGTTGTGACCCTCACTTCACCTTAAACTTAAACTTATTCTTGCACTCACCCTCACATCAGAGGCGGATCCGAATTCTAACTGCAACCCTACTTCACCCGTACTCCTTATCAAACCCATAACCCTACCCTAGATCTGAACCTTGAATCAGATTATTCACCTTCATCGTTGCTACCCACTATGACACCCCTAATGGTGTGACTCGATCTCACACTCGCCCTCAATTTAGAATTGCACCCTAATTCTGTCCATAACCATATTATCTGCATAAACCTGCATAGACCTTTCCTTACAGAAAACTCTAACCCTAGAACAGGTTCCTTTACCTGCATGCTCACCACCAGCATTGATGTCACCGATGCCATAGTTTAATGATGAAGTCCAAACTGGCCTTCACCCACACGTCAGAGTAGGATCCTCTATCTAAACATAAGCACATCCACGGCATAAACTAAAACAATTTCCTATCCCTAACCCTAGCACATACCTGTGGCCTGACCATCCATAATCTCCATGGATGTGACCCTTGCCTCATTGTAAGCCTGCGACTGAATTGGACAGTTGCCCTAACCTTGCAGAAGGACCCTCAGTCTAAACGTACCAATACCCTGCCCCTACGGATTTCCAAAATCCTAACCCTAACCCTAGCCCTGGCTCGTGGTCCTGACACCTCACCTTGACCATTGACGTCAACCATGCCTCACCATAAACCTGATCCACCATCTTGCACTCCCTTTCTCATCAGAACTAGAAGCCAACTCTATCCATAAAGCCAATGTCTCTGCATAACAGAGAGAACAAAAAATTTTAACTCTAAAACTGGTGCCTGGACCTATACACAAAGCGTCATTATCACAAACACCCAGGGATCTCCTCAACACGGAAATGCAAATTCACACTCGAACTCACATCAGAGGTAGACCCTAACCCTAATAATTAACTTATCCTTTCTGCACAACAGCCCTAACCTCTATATTCAAAGCCTAGCCATGACTCTTGGACCTGCCCCTTCACCATAACCGTTGGCATCACCTGCGCTTCATCGTAATCCTAATCTTCAATCCCGAACGTGCCCTCCCATCGGAGAGAAACTCGAAATTTTTCCATAAACCTATCCTTCTTCTACACCTTACAGAACACAATAAACTTACTCTAGCCCTCGGCATTTTACCTGATCCAAAACCAACAGCCTCAATGTCTGTCTTGCCGCACCATAAGCCTGAAGCTCAAGGTGGCTCTCGCCCTCACTTCAGGGTCAGATGCAAACTCTAAATGTTACTCCACATTCCTGTAAATCTTACTGAACACCTAACCCTAACCCTAGCGCGAAGCCTTGGACTAGATTCTTCACCTACATCATTGATGTCAACTAAGACACATCTTAACTCGGAGCCTGAATTTCACATTCTCAATCACAACAGAAGAGAACCCTTATTCTCTAGGTAACCGTCTCTTCCGCAGAGATTTTCTCTTACAGATAGCCCTAACCCTCTCCCAGGACCCTTTCACTGAACCGCTACCATCAGCATTGACGTCTGTCATTCGTTCCCACAACCCTGAAGCTCGTTCTGGCCACTGCCCTCTTGTCAGAGTCGGATCAGAACGCTAAACGTCACTCAATTTTCCGCAGACTCCTTACCTTACAACTAATGCCAACCCTATCCCTGGTGCCAGGATCTGACACTTCACCTTCATCATTGATGTCACACTCACTTCACCTTAAACCTTAAACTTATTCTTGCACAAAATCTCACATCAGAGGTGGATCCGAATTCTAACTGCAACCCTATCTCACCCGTACTCCTTATCGAACACATAACCCTAACCCTAGATCTGACCCTTGAACCAGAATCTTCACCTTCACCGTTGCTATCAACTATGACTCCCTTAATACTCTGACTCGATCTCACACTCACACTCAATTCAGAATTTTTCGCAAATTCTGTCCATAACCATATTTTCTGCATAGACCTTTCCTTACAGAAAACCCTAACCCTAGCCCCGGATCCTTAACCTGAATGCTCACCGTCAGCATTGGTGTCACCGATGCCACATCTTGATGATGAAGTCCAAGCTGGCCTTCACCCACACGTCAGAGTAGGATGCTTAATTTAACATAACCACATCCACCGCATAAACTTTAGACAATTGCCTAACCCTAACCCTAGCACATTCCTGTGACCTGAGCCTCCAAAATCATCATGGACGTCACCCTTGCTTCACTGCGACTCAATTGGACAGTTGCCCTAAACTTGGAGAAGGACCCTCAGTCTAAACGTACCAATTGCCTGCCCCTACATCTTTCCAAAAACCTAAGCCTAACACTACCCATGGCTCGGGGTCCTGACACCTCCCCTTGACCATTGACGTCATCCATGCCTCACCATAAACCTGATCCACCATCTTGCGCACCCTGTCACATCAGACTCAGAAGCTAACTCTATCCGTAAAGAGAATGTTTCTGTATACCAGAGAGAATACAGAATTTTAACCCTGAAACTGATGCCTGGACCTGTATACAGAGTGTCAGCATCGGAGACACCCAGGGATCTCCCAACACGGAAACACAATTTCACAGTCACAGTCACATCAGAGCTAGACCTTAAGTCTTATAATTAACTTATTCTTTCTGTACTAGAGCCCGAACCAGTAATTCTAAGCCTAGCCATGACTCTTGGACATGCCCCTTAATCGTAACCATTGGCATCACTCACGCTTCATCGTAATCCTTTACCTCAATCCCGCACTTGCCCTCCCATCAGAGAGAAACCTGAAGCCTTTCCATAACCCTATCCTTCCTGTACACCTTACAGAACAAAACTAAACTTACTCTAGCCCTTGGAACTATACCTGAACCGACACCATCAGCTTCAACGTCTGTCATGCCGCACCATAAGCCTGAATCTCAAGGTCGCCGTCACCCTCACGTCAGGGACAGATGCGAACTCTAAATGTAACTGCATAATCCTGTCAATCTTACTGAACACCTAACCCTAGCCCTAGTGCCAAGCCCTGGACTAGATTTTTCAACCGCAGCAATGATGTCAACTACGACACATCTTAATTTGGAGCTTGAATCTCACACTCGCACTGACATCAGAAGAGAACCCTAATTCTTTCGGAAACCGTCTTTTCCGCACTGATTTTCTCTTACAGATAACCCTAAGCGTATCCCAGGCCCCTTTCACTGAACCGCCACCATCAGCATCGCCGTCTGTCATTCCTCCCCATAATCCTGAAGCTCGTTCTGGACACTGCCCTCATGTCAGAGTCGGATCAGTACTCTGTCACTCAATCTGCAGCATACTCCTTACCTTAACAACTAATGCTGACCCTATCCCTGGTACCGGGATCTGACACTTCACCTTCATCATTGTTGTGACCCTCACTTCACCTTAAACTTAAACTTATTCTTGCACTCACCCTCACATCAGAGGCGGATCCGAATTCTAACTGCAACCCTACTTCACCCGTACTCCTTATCAAACCCATAACCCTACCCTAGATCTGAACCTTAAATCAGATTATTCACCTTCATCGTTGCTACCCACTATGACACCCTTAATGGTGTGACTCGATCTCACACTCGCCCTCAATTTAGAATTGCACCCTAATTCTGTCCATAACCATATTCTCTGCATAAACCTGCATAGACCTTTCCTTACAGAAAACTCTAACCCTAGAACAAGTTCCTTTACCTGCATGCTCACCACCAGCATTGATGTCACCGATGCCATACCTTAATGATGAAGTCCAAACTGGCCTACACCCACACGTCCGAGTAGGATCCTCTATCTAAACATAACCACATCCACGGCATAAACTAAAACAATTCCCTATCCCTAACCCTAGCACATACCTGTGGCCTGACCATCCATAATCTCCATGGATGTGACCCTTGCCTCATTGTAAGCCTGCGACTGAATTGGACAGTTGCCCTAACCTTGCAGAAGGACCCTCAGTCTAAACGTACCAATACCCTGCCCCTACGGCTTTCCAAAATCCTAACCCAAACCCTAGCCCTGGCTCGTGGTCCTGACACCTCACCTTGACCATTGACGTCAACCATGCCTCACCATAAACCTGATCCACCATCTTGCACTCCCTTTCTCATCAGAACTAGAAGCCAACTCTATCCATAAAGCCAATGTCTCTGCATACCAGAGAGAACAAAAAATTTTAACTCTAAAACTGGTGCCTGGACCTATACACAAAGCGTCATTATCACAAACTCCCAGGGATCTCCTCAACACGGAAACGCAAATTCACACTCGCACTCACATCAGAGGTAGACCCTAACCCTAATAATTAACTTATCCTTTCTGCACAACAGCCCTAACCTCTATATTCAAAGCCTAGCCATGACTCTTGGACCTGCCCCTTCACCATAACCGTTGGCATCACCTGCGCTTCATCGTAATCCTAATCTTCAATCCCGAACGCGCCCTCCCATCGGAGAGAAACTCGAAATTTTTCCGTAAACCTATCCTTCTTCTACACCTTACAGAGCACAATAATCTTACTCTAGCCCTCGGCATTTTACCTGATCCAAAACCAAGAGCCTCAATGTCTGTCTTGCCGCACCATAAGCCTGAAGCTCAAGGTGGCCCTCGCCCTCACTTCAGGGTCATAATCAAACTCTAAATGTTACTCCACGTTCCTGTAAATCTTACTGAACACCTAACCCTAACCCTAGCGCGAAGCCTTGGACTAGATTCTTCACCTACATCATTGATGTCAACTAAGACACATCTTAATTCGGAGCCTGAATTTCACATTCTCAATCACAACAGAAGAGAACCCTTATTCTCTCGGTAACCGTCTCTTCCGCAGAGATTTTCTCTTACAGATAGCCCTAACCCTCTCCCAGGACCCTTTCACTGAACCGCTACCATCAGCATCGACGTCTGTCATTCGTTCCCACAACCCTGAAGCTCGTTCTGGCCACTGCCCTCTTGTCAGAGTCGGATCAGAACGCTAAATGTCACTCAATTTTCCGCAGACTCCTTACCTTACAACTAATGCCAACCCTATCCCTGGTGCCAGGATCTGACACTTCACCTTCATCATTGATGTCACACTCACTTCACCTTATACCTTAAACTTATTTTTGCACAAAACCTCACATCAGAGGTGGATCCGAATTCTAACTGCAACCCTATCTCACCCGTACTCCTTATCGAACACATAACCCTAACCCTAGATCTGACCTTGAACCAGAATCTTCACCTTCACCGTTGCTATCAACTATGACTCCCTTAATCCTCTGACTCGATCTCACACTCACACTCAATTCAGAATTTTTCGCAAATTCTGTCCATAACCATATTTTCTGCATAGACCTTTCCTTACAGAAAACCCTAACCCTAGCCCTGGATCCTTAACCTGAATGCTCACCGTCAGCATTGATGTCACCGATGCCACATCTTGATGATGAAGTCAAAGCTGGCCTTCACCCACACGTCAGAGTAGGATGCTTAATCTAAACATAACCACATCCACCGCATAAACTTTAGACAATTACCTAACCCTAACCCTAGCACATTCCTGTGACCTGAGCCTCCAAAATCATCATGGACGTCACCCTTGCCTCACTGCGACTCAATTGGACAGTTGCCCTAAACTTGGAGAAGGACCCTCAGTCTAAACGTACCAATTGCCTGCCCCTACAGCTTTCCAAAAACCTAACCCTAACACTACCCCTGGCTCGGGGTCCTGACACCTCACCTTGACCATTGACGTCATCCATGCCTCACCATAAACCTGATCCACCATCTTGCGCACCCTGTCACATCAGACTCAGAAGCTAACTCTATCCGTAAAGAGAATGTTTCTGTATAAAAGAGAGAATACAGAATTTTAACCCTGAAACTGATGCCTGGACCTGTATACAGAGTGTCAGCATCGGAGACACCCAGGGATCTCCCAACACGGCAACACAATTTCACAGTCACAGTCACATCAGAGCTAGACCTTAAGTCTTATAATTAACTTATTCTTTCTGTACTAGAGCCCGAACCAGTAATTCTAAGCCTAGCCATGACTCTTGGACATGCCCCTTAATCGTAACCATTGGCATCACTCACGCTTCATCGTAATCCTTTACCTCAATCCCGCACTTGCCCTCCCATCAGAGAGAAACCTGAAGCCTTTCCATAACCCTATCCTTCCTGTACACCTTACAGAACAAAACTAAACTTACTCTAGCCCTTGGAACTATACCTGAACCGACACCATCAGCTTCAACGTCTGTCATGCCGCACCATAAGCCTGAATCTCAAGGTCGCCGTCACCCTCACGTCAGGGACAGATGCGAACTCTAAATGTAACTGCATAATCCTGTCAATCTTACTGAACACCTAACCCTATCCCTAGTGCCAAGCCCTGGACTAGATTTTTCACCCGCAGCAATGATGTCAACTACGACACATCTTAATTTGGAGCTTGAATCTCACACTCGCACTGACATCAGAAGAGAACCCTAATTCTTTCGCAAACCGTCTTTTCCGCACTGATTTTCTCTTACAGATAACCCTAAGCATATCCCAGGCCCCTTTCACTGAAACGCCACCATCAGCATCGACGTCTGTCATTCCTCCCCATAATCCTGAAGCTCGTTCTGGACGCTGCCCTCATGTCAGAGTCGGATCAGTACTCTGTCACTCAATCTGCAGCATACTCCTTACCTTAACAACTAATGCTGACCCTATCCCTGGTACCGGAATCTGACACTTCACCTTCATCATTGTTGTGACCCTCACTTCACCTTCAACTTAAACTTATTCTTGCACTCACCCTCACATCAGAGGCGGATCCGAATTCTAACTGCAACCTACTTCACACGTACTCCTTATCAAACCCATAACCCTACCCTAGATCTGAACCTTGAATCAGATTATTCACCTTCATCGTTGCTACCCACTATGACACCCTTAATGGTGTGACTCGATCTCACACTCGCCCTCAATTTAGAATTGCACCCTAATTCTGTCCATAACCATATTATCTGCATAAACCTGAATAGACCTTTCCTTACAGAAAACTCTAACCCTAGAACAGGTTCCTTTACCTGCATGCTCACCACCAGCATTGATGTCACCGATGCCATACCTTAATGATGAAGTCCAAACTGGCCTTCACCCACACGTCAGAGTAGGATCCTCTATCTAAACATAACCACATCCACGGCATAAACTAAAACAATTCCCTATCCCTAACCCTAGCACATACCTGTGGCCTGACCATCCATAATCTCCATGGATGTGACCCTTGCCTCATTGTAAGCCTGCGACTGAATTGGACAGTTGCCCTAACCTTGCAGAAGGACCCTCAGTCTAAACGTACCAATACCCTGCCCCTACGGCTTTCCAAAATCCTAACCCTAACCCTAGCCCTGGCTCGTGGTCCTGACACGTCACCTTGACCATTGACGTCAACCATGCCTCACCATAAACCTGATCCACCATCTTGCACTCCCTTTCTCATCCGAACTAGAAGCCAACTGTATCCATAAAGCCAATGTCTCTGCATACCTGAGAGAACAAAAAATTTTAACTCTAAAACTGGGGCCTGGACCTATACACAAAGCGTCATTATCACAAACACCCAGGGATCTCCTCAACACTGAAACGCAAATTCACACTTGCACTCACATCAGAGGTAGACCCTAACCCTAATAATTAACTTATCCTTTCTGCACAACAGCCCTAACCTCTATATTCAAATCCTAGCCATGGCTCTTGGACCTGCCCCTTCACCATAACCGTTGGCATCACCTGCGCTTCATCGTAATCCTAATCTTCAATCCCGAACGTGCCCTCCCATCGGAGAGAAACTCGAAATTTTTCCATAATCCTATCCTTCTTCTACACCTTACAGAACACAATAAACTTACTCTAGCCCTCGGCATTTTACCTGATCCAAAACCAACAGCCTCAATATGTGTCTTGCCGCACCATAAGCCTGAAGCTCAAGGTGGCCCTCGCCCTCTCTTCAGGGTCAGATGCAAACTCTAAATGTTACTCCACATTCCTGTAAATCTTACTGAACACCTAACCCTAACCCTAGCGCAAAGCCTTGGACTAGATTCTTCATCTACAACATTGATGTCAACTAAGACACATCTTAACTCGGAGCCTGAATTTCACATTCTCAATCACAACAGAAGAGAACCCTTATTCTCTCGGTAACCGTCTCTTTCGCAGAGATTTTCTCTCACAGATAGCCCTAACCCTCTCCCAGGACCCTTTCACTGAACCGCTACCATCAGCATCGACTTCTGTCATTCGTTCCCACAGCCCTGAAGCTCGTTCTGGCCACTGCCCTCTAGTCAGAGTCGGATCAGAACGCTAAATGTCATTGAATTTTCCGCAGACTCCTTACCTTACAACTAATGCCAACCCTATCCCTGGTGCCAGGATCTGACACTTCACCTTCATCATTGATGTCACACTCACTTCACCTTAAACCTTAAACTTATTCTTGCACAAAACCTCACATCAGAGGTGGATCCGAATTCTAACTGCAACCCTATCTCACCCGTACTCCTTATCGAACACATAACCCTAACCCTAGATCTGACCCTTGAACCAGAAACTTCACCTTCACCGTTGCTATCAACTATGACTCCCTTAATCCTCTGACTCGATCTCACACTCACACTCAATTCAGAATTTTTCGCAAATTCTGTCCATAACCATATTTTCTGCATAGATCTTTCCTTACAGAAAACCCTAACCCTAGCCCCGGATCCTTAACCTGAATGCTCACCGTCAGCATTGATGTCACCGATGCCACATCTTGATGATGAAGTCCACGCTGGCCTTCACCCACACGTCAGAGTAGGATGATTAATCTAAACATAACCACATCCACCGCATAAACTTTAGACAATTACCTAACCCAAACCCTAGCACATTCCTGTGACCTGAGCCTCCAAAATCATCATGGACGTCACCCTTGCCTCACTGCGACTCAATTGGACAGTTGCCCTAAACTTGGAGAAGGACCCTCAGTCTAAACGTACCAATTGCCTGCCCCTACAGCTTTCCAAAAACCTAACCCTAACACTACCCCTGGCTCGGGGTCCTGACACCTCACCTTGACCATTGACGTCATCCATGCCTCACCATAAACCTGATCCACCATCTTGCGCACCCTGTCACATCAGACTCAGAAGCTAACTCTATCCGTAAAGAGAATGTTTCTGTATAACAGAGAGAATACAGAATTTTAACCCTGAAACTGATGCCTGGACCTGTATACAGAGTGTCAGCATCGGAGACACCCAGGGATCTCCCAACACGGCAACACAATTTCACAGTCACAGTCACATCAGAGCTAGACCTTAAGTCTTATAATTAACTTATTCTTTCTGTACTAGAGCCCGAACCAGTAATTCTAAGCCTAGCCATGACTCTTGGACATGCCCCTTAATCGTAACCATTGGCATCACTCACGCTTCATTGTAATCCTTTACCTCAATCCCGCATTTGCCCTCCCATCAGAGAGAAACCTGAAGCCTTTCCATAACCCTATCCTTCCTGTACACCTTACAGAACAAAACTAAACTTACTCTAGCCCTTGGAAATATACCTGAACCGACACCATCAGCTTCAACGTCTGTCATGCCGCACCATAAGCCTGAATCTCAAGGTCGCCGTCACCCGCACGTCAGGGACAGATGCGAACTCTAAATGTAACTGCATAATCCTGTCAATCTTACTGAACACCTAACCCTAACCCTAGTGCCAAGCCCTGGACTAGATTTTTCACCCGCAGAAATGATGTCAACTACGACACATCTTAATTCGGAGCTTGAATCTCACACTCGCACTGACATCAGAAGAGAACCCTAATTCTTTCGGAAACCGTCTTTTCCGCACTGATTTTCTCTTACAGATAACCCTAAGCGTATCCCAGGCCCCTTTCACTGAACCGCCACCATCAGCATCGACGTCTGTCATTCCTCCCCATAATCCTGAAGCTCGTTCTGGACGCTGCCCTCATGTCAGAGTCGGATCAGTACTCTAACTGTCACTCAATCTGCAGCATACTCCTTACCTTACAACTAATGCTGACCCTATCCCTGGTACCGGGATCCGACACTTCACCTTCATCATTGTTGTGACCCTCACTTCACCTGAAACTTAAACTTATTCTTGCACTCACCCTCACATCAGAGGCGGATCCGAATTCTAACTGTAACCCTACTTCACCCGTACTCCTTATCAAACCCATAACCCTACCCTAGATCTGAACCTTGAATCAGATTATTCACCTTCATCGTTGCTACCCACTATGACACCCTTAATGGTGTGAATCTATCTCACACTCGCCCTCAATTTAGAATTGCACCCTAATTCTGTCCATAACCATATTATCTGCATAAACCTGAATAGACCTTTCCTTACAGAAAACTCTAACCCTAGAACAGGTTCCTTTACCTGCATGCTCACCACCAGCATTGATGTCACCGATGCCATACCTTAATGATGAAGTCCAAACTGGCCTTCACCCACACGTCAGAGTAGGATCCTCTATCTAAACATAACCACATCCACGGCATAAACTAAAACAATTCCCTATCCCTAACCCTAGCACATACCTGTGGCCTGACCATCCATAATCTCCATGGATGTGACCCTTGCCTCATTGTAAGCCTGCGACTGAATTGGACAGTTGCCCTAACCTTGCAGAAGGACCCTCAGTCTAAACGTACCAATACCCTGCCCCTACGGCTTTCCAAAATCCTAACCCTAACCCTAGCCCTGGCTCGTTGTCCTGACACCTCACCTTGACCATTGACGTCAACCATGCCTCACCATAAACCTGATCCACCATCTTGCACTCCCTTTCTCATCAGAACTAGAAGCCAACTGTATCCATAAAGCCAATGTCTCTGCATACCTGAGAGAACAAAAAATTTTAACTCTAAAACTGGGGCCTGGACCTATACACAAAGCGTCATTATCACAAACACCCAGGGATCTCCTCAACACTGAAACGCAAATTCACACTTGCACTCACATCAGAGGTAGACCCTAACCCTAATAATTAACTTATCCTTTCTGCACAACAGCCCTAACCTCTATATTCAAATCCTAGCCATGGCTCTTGGACCTGCCCCTTCACCATAACCGTTGGCATCACCTGCGCTTCATCGTAATCCTAATCTTCAATCCCGAACGTGCCCTCCCATCGGAGAGAAACTCGAAATTTTTCCATAATCCTATCCTTCTTCTACACCTTACAGAACACAATAAACTTACTCTAGCCCTCGGCATTTTACCTGATCCAAAACCAACAGCCTCAATGTCTATCTTGCCGCACCATAAGCCTGAAGCTCAAGGTGGCCCTCGCCCTCTCTTCAGGGTCAGATGCAAACTCTAAATGTTACTCCACATTCCTGTAAATCTTACTGAACACCTAACCCTAACCCTAGCGCGAAGCCTTGGACTAGATTCTTCACCTACAACATTGATGTCAACTAAGACACATCTTAACTCGGAGCCTGAAATTCACATTCTCAATCACAACAGAAGAGAACCCTTATTCTCTCGGTAACCGTCTCTTTCGCAGAGATTTTCTCTCACAGATAGCCCTAACCCTCTCCCAGGACCCTTTCACTGAACCGCTACCATCAGCATCGACGTCTGTCATTCGTTCCCACAGCCCTGAAGCTCGTTCTGGCCACTGCCCTCTAGTCAGAGTCGGATCAGAACGCTAAATGTCATTGAATTTTCCGCAGACTCCTTACCTTACAACTAATGCCAACCCTATCCCTGGTGCCAGGATCTGACACTTCACCTTCATCATTGATGTCACACTCACTTCACCTTAAACCTTAAACTTATTCTTGCACAAAACCTCACATCAGAGGTGGATCCGAATTCTAACTGCAACCCTATCTCACCCGTACTCCTTATCGAACACATAACCCTAACCCTAGATCTGACCCTTGAACCAGAATCTTCACCTTCACCGTTGCTATCAACTATGACTCCCTTAATCCTCTGACTCGATCTCACACTCACACTCAATTCAGAATTTTTCGCAAATTCTGTCCATAACCATATTTTCTGCATAGATCTTTCCTTACAGAAAACCCTAACCCTAGCCCCGGATCCTTAACCTGAATGCTCACCGTCAGCATTGATGTCACCGATGCCACATCTTGATGATGAAGTCCACGCTGGCCTTCACCCACACGTCAGAGTAGGATGATTAATCTAAACATAACCACATCCACCGCATAAACTTTAGACAATTACCTAACCCTAACCCTAGCACATTCCTGTGACCTGAGCCTCCAAAATCATCATGGACGTCACCCTTGCCTCACTGCGACTCAATTGGACAGTTGCCCTAAACTTGGAGAAGGACCCTCAGTCTAAACGTACCAATTGCCTGCCCCTACAGCTTTCCAAAAACCTATCCCTAACACTACCCTGGCTCGGGGTCCTGACACCTCACCTTGACCATTGACGTCATCCATGCCTCACCATAAACCTTATCCACCATCTTGCGCACCCTGTCACATCAGACTCAGAAGCTAACTCTATCCGTAAAGAGAATGTTTCTGTATACCAGAGAGAATACAGAATTTTAACCCTGAAACTGATGCATGGACCTGTAGACAGAGTGTCAGCATCGGAGACACCCAGGGATCTCCCAACACGGATACACAATTTCACAGTCACAGTCAAATCAGAGCTAGACCTTAAGTCTTATAATTAACTTATTCTTTCTGTACTAGAGCCCGAACCAGTAATACTAACCCTAGCCATGACTCTTGGACATGCCCCTTAATCGTAACCATTGGCATCACTCACGCTTCATCGTAATCCTTTACCTCAATCCCGCACTTGCCCTCCCATCAGAGAGAAACCTGAAGCCTTTCCATAACCCTATCCTTCCTGTACACCTTACATAACAAAACTAAACTTACTCTAGCCCTTGGAACTATACCTGAACCGACACCATCAGCTTCAACGTCTGTCATGCCGCAACATAAGCCTGAATCTCAAGGTCGCCGTCACCGTCACGTCAGGGACAGATGCGAACTCTAAATGTAACTGCATAATCCTGTCAATCTTACTGAACACCTAACCCTAACCCTAGTGCCAAGCCCTGGACTAGATTTTTCACCCGCAGCAATGATGTCAACTACGACACATCTTAATTCGGAGCTTGAATCTCACACTCGCACTGACATCAGAAGAGAACCCTAATTCTTTCGGAAACCGTCTTTTCCGCACTGATTTTCTCTTACAGATAACCCTAAGCGTATCCCAGGCCCCTTTCACTGAACCGCCACCATCAGCATCGACGTCTGTCATTCCTCCCCATAATCCTGAAGCTCGTTCTGGACGCTGCCCTCATGTCAGAGTCGGATCAGTACTCTAACTGTCACTCAATCTGCAGCATACTCCTTACCTTACAACTAATGCTGACCCTATCCCTGGTACCGGGATCTGACACTTCACCTTCATCATTGTTGTGACCCTCACTTCACCTGAAACTTAAACTTATTCTTGCACTCACCCTCACATCAGAGGCGGATCCGAATTCTAACTGCAACCCTACTTCACCCGTACTGCTTATCAAACCCATAACCCTACCCTAGATCTGAACCTTGAATCAGATTATTCACCTTCATCGTTGCTACCCACTATGACACCCTTAATGGTGTGACTCGATCTCACACTCTCCCTCAATTTAGAATTGCACCCTAATTCCGTCATTAACCATATTATCTGCATAAACCTGCATAGACCTTTCCTTACAGAAAACTCTAACGCTAGAACAGGTTCCTTTACCTGCATGCTCACCTCCAGCATTGATGTCACCGATGCCATACCTTAATGATGAAGACCAAACTGGCCTTCACCCACACGTCAGAGTAGGATCCTCTATCTAAACATAACCACATCCACGGCATAAACTAAAACAATTCCCTATCCCTAACCCTAGCACATACCTGTGGCCTGACCATCCATAATCTCCATGGATGTGACCCTTGCCTCATTGTAAGCCTGCGACTGAATTGGACAGTTGCCCTAACCTTGCTGAAGGACCCTCAGTCTAAACGTACCAATACCCTGCACCTACGGCTTTCCAAAATCCTAACCCTAACCCTAGCCCTGGCTCGTGGTCCTGACACCTCACCTTGACCATTGACGTCAACCATGCCTCACCATAAACCTGATCCACCATCTTGCACTCCCTTTCTCATCAGAACTAGAAGCCAACTCTATCCATAAAGCCAATGTCTCTGCATACCAGAGAGAACAAAAAATTTTAACTCTAAAACTGGTGCCTGCACCTATACACAAAGCGTCATTATCACAAACACCCAGGGATCTCCTCAACACGGAAACGCAAATTCACACTCGCACTCACATCAGAGGTAGACCCTAACCCTAATAATTAACTTATCCTTTCTGCACAACAGCCCTAACCTCTATATTCAAAGCCTAGCCATGACTCTTGGACCTGCCCCTTCACCATAACCGTTGGCATCACCTGCACTTCATCGTAATCCTAATCTTCAATCCCGAACGTGCCCTCCCATCGGAGAGAACCTCGAAATTTTTCCATAAAACTATCCTTCTTCTACACCTTACAGAACACAATAAACTTACTCTAGCCCTCGGCATTTTACCTGATCCAAAACCAACAGCCTCAATGTCTGTCTTGCCGCACCATAAGCCTGAAGCTCAAGGTGGCCCTCGCCCTCACCTCAGGGTCAGATGCAAACTCTAAATGTTACTCCACATTCCTGTAAATCTTACTGAACTCCTAACCCTAACCCTAGCGCGAAGCCTTGGACTAGATTCTTCACCTACAACATTGATGTCAACTAAGACACATCTTAACTCGGAGCCTGAATTTCACATTCTCAATCACAACAGAAGAGAACCCTTATTCTCTCGGTAACCGTCTCTTCCGCAGAGATTTTCTCTCACAGATAGCCCTAACCCTCTCCCAGGACCCTGTCACTGAACCGCTACCATCAGCATTGACGTCTGTCATTCGTTCCGACAACCCTGAAGCTCGTTCTGGCCACTACCCTCTTATCAGAGTCGGATCAGAACGCTAAATGTCACTCAATTTTCCGCAGACTCCTTACCTTACAACTAATGCCAACCCTATCCCTGGTGCCAGGATCTGACACTTCACCTTCATCATTGATGTCACACTCACTTCACCTTAAACCTTAAACTTATTCTTGCACAAAAACTCACATCAGAGGTGGATCCGAATTCTAACTGCAACCCTATCTCACCCGTACTCCTTATCGAACACATAACCCTAACCCTAGATCTGACCCTTGAACCAGAATCTTCACCTTCACCGTTGCTATCAACTATGACTCCCTTAATCCTCTGACTCGATCTCACAATCACACTCAATTCAGAATTTTTGGCAAATTCTGTCCATAACAATATTTTCTGCATAGACCTTTCCTTACAGAAAACCCTAACCCTAGCCCCGGATCCTTAACCTGAATGTTCACCGTCAGCATTGATGTCACCGATGCCACATCTTGATGATGAAGTCCACGCTGGCCTTCACCCACACGTCAGAGTAGGATGCTTAATCTAAACATAACCACATCCACCGAATAAACTTTAGACAAATACCTAACCCTAACCCTAGCACATTCCTGTGACCTGAGCCTCCAAAATCATCATGGACGTCACCCTTGCCTCACTGCGATTCAATTTTTACAGTTGCCCTAAACTTGGAGAAGGACCCTCAGTCTATACGTACCAATTGCCTTCCCCTACAGCTTTCCAAATACCTAACCCTAACACTACCCCTGGCTCGGGGTCCTGAGACCTCACCTTGACCATTGACGTCATCCATGCCTCACCATAAACCTGATCCACCATCTTGCGCACCCTGTCACATCAGACTCAGAAGCTAACTCTATCCGTAAAGAGAATGTTTCTGTATACCAGAGAGAACACAGAATTTTAACCCTGAAACTGATGCCTGGACCTCTATACAGAGGGTCAGCTTCGGAGACCCCCAGGGATCTCCCAACACGGAAACACAATTTCACAGTCACAGTCACATCAGAGCTAGACCTTAAGTCTTATAATTAACTTATTCTTCCTGTACTAGAGCCCGAACCAGTAATTCTAACCCTAGCCATGACTCTTGAACATGCCCCTTAATCGTAACCATTGGCATCACTCACGCTTCATCGTAATCCTTTACCTCAATCCCGCACTTGCCCTCCCATCAGAGAGAAACCTGAAGTCTTTCCATAACCCTATCCTTCCTGTACACCGTACAGAACAAAACTAAACTTACTCTAGCCCTTGGAACTATACCTGAACCGACACCATCAGCTTCAACGTCTGTCATGCCGCACCATAAGCCTGAATCTCAAGGTCGCCGTCACCCGCACGTCAGGGACAGATGCGAACTCTAAATGTAACTGCATAATCCTGTAAATCTTACTGAACACCAAACCCTAGCCCTAGTGCCAAGCCCTGGACTAGATTTTTCACCCGCAGCAATGATGTCAACTACGACACATCTTAATTCGGAGCTTGAATCTCACACTCGCACTGACATCAGAAGAGAACCCTAATTCTTTCGGAAACTGTCTTTTCCGCACTGATTTTCTCTTACAGATAACCCTAAGCGTATCCCAGGCCCCTTTCACTGAACCGCCACCATCAGCATCGACGTCTGTCATTCCTCCCCATAATCCTGAAGCTCGTTCTGGACGCTGCGCTCATGTCAGAGTCGGATCAGTACTCTGTCACTCAATCTGCAGCATACTCCTTACCTTACAACTAATGCTGACCCTATCCCTGGTACCGGGATCTGACACTTCACCTTCATCATTGTTGTGACCCTCACTTCACCTGAAACTTAAACTTATTCTTGCACTCACCCTCACATCAGAGGCGGATCCGAATTCTAACTGCAACCCTACTTCACCCGTACTCCTTATCAAACCCATAACCCTACCCTAGATCTGAAACTTGAATCAGATTATTCACCTTCATCGTTGCTACCCACTATGACACCCTTAATGGTGTGACTCGATCTCACACTCGCCCTCAATTTAGAATTGCACCCTAATTCTGTCCATAACCATATTATCTGCATAAACCTGCATAGGCCTTTCCTTACAGAAAACTCTAACCCTAGAACTGGTTCCTTTACCTGCATGCTCACCACCAGCATTGATGTCACCGATGCCATACCTTAATGATGAAGTCCAAACTGGCCTTCACCCACACGTCAGAGTAGGATCCTCTATCTAAACATAACGACATCCACGGCATAAACCAAAACAATTCCCTATCCCTAACCCTAGCACATACCTGTGGCCTGACCATCCATAATCTCCATGGATGTGACCCTTGCCTCATTGTAAGCCTGCGACTGAATTGGACAGTTGCCCTAACCTTGCAGAAGGACCCTCAGTCTAAACGTACCAATACCCTGCCCCTACGGCTTTCCAAAATCCTAACCCTAACCCTAGCCCTGGCTCGTGGTCCTGACACCTCACCTTGACCATTTTGACGTCAACCATGCCTCACCATAAACCTGATCCACCATCTTGCACTCCCTTTCTCATCAGAACTAGAAGCCAACTCTATCCATAAAGCCAATGTCTCTGCATACCAGAGAGAACAAAAAATTTTAACTCTAAAACTGGTGCCTGGACCTATACACAAAGCGTCATTATCACAAACACCCAGGGATCTCCTCAACACGGAAACGCAAATTCACACTCGCACTCACATCAGAGGTAGACCCTAACCCTAATAATTAACTTATCCTTTCTGCACAACAGCCCTAACCTCTATATTCAAAGCCTAGCCATGACTCTTGGACCTGCCCCTTCACCATAACCATTGGCATCACCTGCGCTTCATCGTAATCCTAATCTTCAATCCCGAACCTTCAGTGCCCTCCCATCGGAGAGAAACTCGAAATTTTTCCATAAACCTATCCTTCTTCTACACCTTACAGAGCACAATAAACTTACTATAGCGCTCGGCATTTTACCTGATCCAAAACCAACAGCCTCAATGTCTGTCTTGCCGCACCATAAGCCTGAAGCTCAAGGTGGCCCTCGCCCTCACTTCAGGGTCAGATGCAAACTCTAAATGTTACTCCACATTCCTGTAAATCTTACTGAACACCTAACCCTAACCCTGGCGCGAAGCCTTGGACTAGATTCTTCACCTACAACATTGATGTCAACTAAGACACATCTTAACTCGGAGCCTGAATTTCACATTCTCAATCACAACAGAAGAGAACCCTTATTCTCTCGGTAACCGTCTCTTCCGCAGAGATTTTCTCTTACAGATAGCCCTAAAACTCTCCCAGGACCCTTTCACTGAACCGCTACCATCAGCATCGACGTCTGTCATTCGTTCCCACAACCCTGAAGCTCGTTCTGGCCACTGCCCTCTTGTCAGAGTCGGATCAGAACGCTAAACGTCACTCAATTTTCCGCAGACTCCTTACCTTACAACTAATGCCAACCCTATCCCTGGTGCCAGGATCTGACACTTCACCTTCATCATTGATGTCACACTCACTTCACCTTAAACCTTAAACTTATTCTTGCACAAAACCTCACATCAGAGGTGGATCCGAATTCTAACTGCAACCCTATCTCACCCGTACTCCTTATCGAACACATAACCCTAACCCTAGACCTGACCCTTGAACCAGAATCTTCACCTTCACCGTTGCTATCAACTATGACTCCCTTAATCCTCTGACTCGAACTCACACTCACACTCAATTCAGAATTTTTCGCAAATTCTGTCCATAACCATATTTTCTGCGTAGACCTTTCCTTACAGAAAACCCTAACCCTAGCCCCGGATCCTTAACCTGAATGCTCACTGTCAGCATTGATGTCACCGATGCCACATCTTGATGATGAAGTCCACGCTGGCCTTCACCCACACGTCAGAGTAGGATGCTTAATCTAAACATAACCACATCCACCGCATAAACTTTAGACAGTTACCTAACCCTAACCCTAGCACATTCCTGTGACCTGAGCCTCCAAAATCATCATGGACGACACCCTTGCCTCACTGCGACTCAATTGGACAGTTGCCCTAAACTTGGAGAAGGACCCTCAGTCTAAACGTACCAATTGCCTGCCCCTACAGCTTTCCAAAAACCTAACCCTAACACTACCCCTGGCTCGGGGTCCTGACACCTCACCTTGACAATTGACGTCATACATGCCTCACCATAAACCTGATCCACCATCTTGCGCACCCTGTCACATCAGACTCAGAAGCTAACTCTATCCGTAAAGAGAATGTTTCTGTATACCAGAGAGAACACAGAATTTTAACCCTGAAACTGATGCCTGGACTTGTATACAGAGTGTCAGCATCGGAGACACCCAGGGATCTCCCAACACGGAAACACAATTTCACAGTCACAGTCACATCAGAGCTAGACCTTAAGTCTTATAATTAACTTATTCTTTCTGTACTAGAGCCCGAACCAGTAATTCTAACCCTAGCCATGACTCTTGGACATGCCCCTTAATCGTAACCATTGGCATCACTCACGCTTCATCGTAATCCTTTACCTCAATCCCGCACTTGCCCTCCCATCAGAGAGAAACCTGAAGCCTTTCCATAACCCTATCCTTCCTGTAACCCTTACAGAACAAAACTAAACTTACTCTAGCCCTTGGGACTATACCTGAACCGACACCATCAGCTTCAACGTCTGTCATGCCGCACCATAAGCCTGAATCTCAAGGTCGCCGTCACCTTCATGTCAGGGACAGATGCGAACTCTAAATGTAACGGCATAATCCTGTCAATCGTACTGAACACCTAACCCTAACCCTAGTGCCAAGCCCTGGACTAGATTTTTCACCCGCAGCAATGATGTCAACTACGACACATCTTAATTCGGAGCTTCTATCTCACACTCGCACTGACATCAGAAGAGAACCCTAATTCTTTCGGAAACCGTCTTTTCCGCACTGATTTTCTCTTACAGATAACCCTAAGCATATCCCAGGCCCCTTTCACTGAACCGCCACCATCAGCATCGACGTCTGTCATTCCTCCCCATAATCCTGAAGCTCGTTCTGGACGCTGCCCTCATGTCAGAGTCGGATCAGTACTCTAACTGTCACTCAATCTGCAGCATACTCCTTACCTTACAACTTATGCTGACCCTATCCCTGGTACCGGGATCTGACACTTCACCTTCATCATTGTTGTGATCCTCACGTCACCTTAAACTTAAACTTATTCTTGCACTCACCCTCACATCAGAGGCGGATCCGAATTCTAACTGCAACCCTACTTCACCCGTACTCCTTATCAAACCCATAACCCTACCCTAGATCTGAACTTTGAATCAGATTATTCACCTTCATCGTTGCGACCCAATATGGCACCCTTAATGGTGTGACTCGAACTCACACTCGCCCTCAATTTAGAATTGCACCCTAATTCTGTCCATAACCATATTATCTGCATAAACCTGCATAGGCCTTTCCTTACAGAAAACTCTAACCCTAGAACTGGTTCCTTTACCTGCATGCTCATCACCAGCATTGATGTCACCGATGCCATACCTTAATGATGAAGTCCAAACTGGCCTTCACCCACACGTCAGAGTAGGATCCTATATCTGAACATAACCACATCCACGGCATAAACCAAAACAATTCCCTATCCCTAACCCTAGCACATACCTGTGGCCTGACCATCCATAATCTCCATGGATGTGACCCTTGCCTCATTGTAAGCCTGCGACTGAATTGGACAGTTGCCCTAACCTTGCAGAAGGACCCTCAGTCTAAACGTACCAATACCCTGCCCCTACGGCATTCCAAAATCCTAACCCTAACCCTAGCCATGGCTCGTAGTCCTGACACCTCACCTTGACCATTTTGACGTCAACCATGCCTCACCATAAACCTGATCCACCATCTTGCACTCCCTTTCTCATCAGAACTAGAAGCCAACTCTATCCATAAAGCCAATGTCTCTGCATACCAGAGAGAACAAAAAATTTTAACTCTAAAACTGGTGCCTGGACCTATACACAAAGCGTCATGATCACAAACACCCAGGGATCTCCTCAACACGGAAACGCAAATTCACACTCGCACTCACAGCAGAGGTAGACCCTAACCCTAATAATTAACTTATCCTTTCTGCACAACAGCCCTAACCTATATATTCAAAGCCTAGCCATGACTCTTGGACCTGCCCCTTCACCATAACCATTGGCATCACCTGCGCTTCATCGTAATCCTAATCTTCAATCCCGAACGTGCCCTCCCATCGGAGAGAAACTCGAAATTTTTCCATAAACCTATCCTTCTTCTACACCTTACAGAGCACAATAAACTTACTCTAGCCCTCGGCATTTTACCTGATCCAAAACCAACAGCCTCAATGTCTGTCTTGCCGCACCATAAGCCTGAAGCTCAAGGTGGCCCTCGCCCTCACTTCAGGGTCAGATTGAAACTCTAAATGTTACTCCACATTACTGTAAATCTTACTGAACACCTAACCCTAACCCTAGCGTGAAGCCTTGGACTAGATTCTTCACCTACAACATTGATGTCAACTAAGACACATCTTAACTCGGAGCCTGAATTTCACATTCTCAATCACAACAGAAGAGAACCCTTACTCTCTCGGTAACCGTCTCTTCCGCAGAGATTTTCTCTCACAGATAGCCCTAACCCTCTCCCAGGACCCTTTCACTGAACCGCTACCATCAGCATCGACGTCTGTCATTCGTTCCCACAACCCTGAAGCTCGTTCTGGCCACTGCCATCTTGTCAGAGTCGGATCAGAACGCTAAATGTCACTCAGTTTTCCGCAGACTCCTTACCTTACAACTAATGCCAACCCTATCCCTGGTGCCAGTATCTGACACTTCACCTTCATCATTGATGTCACACTCACTTCACCTTAAACCTTAAACTTATTCTTGCACAAAACCTCACATCAGAGGTGGATCCGAATTCTAACTGCAACCCTATCTCACCCGTACTCCTTATCGAACACATAACCCTAACCCTAGATCTGACCCTAGAACCAGAATCTTCACCTTCACCGTTGCTATCAACTATGACTCCCTTAATCCTCTGACTCGATCTCACACTCACACTCAATTCAGAATTTTTCGCAAATTCTGTCCATAACCATATTTTCTGCATAGACCTTTCCTTACAGAAAACCCTAACCCTAGCCCCGGATCCTTAACCTGAATGCTCACCGTCAGCATTGGTGTCACCGATGCCACATCTTGATGATGAAGTCCAAGCTGGCCTTCACCCACACGTCAGAGTATGATGCTTAATCTAAACATAACCACATCCACCGCATAAACTTTAGACAATTACCTAACCCTAACCCTAGCACATTCCTGTGACCTGAGCCTCCAAAATCATCATGGACGTCACCCTTGCCTCACTGCGACTCAATTGGACAGTTGCCCTAAACTTGGAGAAGGACCCTCAGTCTAAACGTACCAATTGCCTGCCCCTACAGCTTTCCAAAAACCTAACCCTAACACTACCCCTGGCTCGGTGTCCTGACACCTCACCTTGACCATTGACGTCATCCGTGCCTCACCATAAACCTGATCCACCATCTTGCGCACCCTGTCACATCAGACTCAGAAGCTAACTCTATCCGTAAAGAGAATGTTTCTGTATACCAGAGAGAACACAGAATTTTAACCCTGAAACTGATGCCTGGACCTGTATACAGAGTGTCAGCATCGGAGACACCCAGGGATCTCCCAACACGGCAACACAATTTCACAGTCACAGTCACATCAGAGCTAGACCTTAAGTCTTATAATTAAATTATTCTTTCTGTACTAGAGCCCGAACCAGTAATTCTAACCCTAGCCATGACTCTTGGACATGCCCCTTAATCGTAACCATTGGCATCACTCACGCTTCATCGTAATGCTTTACCTCAATCCCGCACTTGCCCTCCCATCAGAGAGAAACCTGAAGCCTTTCCATAACCCTATCCTTCCTGTACACCGTACAGAACAAAACTAAACTTACTCTAGCCCTTGGGACTATACCTGAACCGACACCGTCAGCTTCAACGTCTGTCATGCCGCACCATAAGCCTGAATCTCAAGGTCGCCGTCACCCTCACGTCAGGGACAGATGCGAACTCTAAATGTAACTGCATAATCCTGTCAATCGTACTGAACACCTAACCCTAACCCTACTGCCAAGCCCAGGACTAGATTTTTCACCCGCAGCAATGATGTCAACTACGACACATCTTAATTCGGAGCTTGAATCTCACACTCGCACTGACATCAGAAGAGAACCCTAATTCTTTCGGAAACCGTCTTTTCCGCACTGATTTTCTCTTACAGATAACCCTAAGCGTATCCCAGGCCCCTTTCACTGAACCGCCACCATCAGCATCGACGTCTGTCATTCCTCCCCATAAACCTGAAGATCGTTCTGGACGCTGCCCTCATGTCAGAGTCGGATCAGTACTCTAACTGTCACTCAATCTGCAGCATACTCCTTACCTTACAACTAATGCTGACCCTATCCCTGGTACCGGGATCTGACACTTCACCTTCATCATTGTTGTGACCCTCACTTCACCTGAAACTTAAACTTATTCTTGCACTCACCCTCACATCAGAGGCGGATCCGAATTCTAACTGCAACCCTACTTCACCCGTACTCCTTATCAAACCCATAACCCTACCCTAGATCTGAACCTTGAATCAGATTATTCACCTTCATCGTTGCTACCCACTATGACACCCTTAATGGTGTGACTCGATCTCACACTCGCCCTCAATTTAGAATTGCACCCTAATTCTGTCCATAACCATATTATCTGCATAAACCTGCATAGGCCTTTCCTTACAGAAAACTCTAACCCTAGAACAGGTTCCTTTACCTGCATGCTCACCACCAGCATTGATGTCACCGATGCCATACCTTAATGATGAAGTCCAAACTGGCGTTCACCCACACGTCAGAGTAGGATCCTCTATCTAAACATAACCACATCCACGGCATAAACTAAAACAATTCCCTATCCCTAACCCTAGCACATACCTGTGGCCTGACCATCCATAATCTCCATGGATGTGACCCTTGCCTCATTGTAAGCCTGCGACTGAATTGGACAGTTGCCCTAACCTTGCAGAAGGACCCTCAGTCTAAACGTACCAATACCCTGCCCCTACGGCTTTCCAAAATCCTAACCCTATCCCTAGCCCTGGCTCATTGTCCTGACACCTCACCTTGACCATTGACGTCAACCATGCCTCACCATAAACCTGATCCACCATCTTGCACTCCCTTTCTCATCAGAACTAGAAGCCAACTCTATCCATAAAGCCAATGTCTCTGCATACCAGAGAGAACAAAAAATTTTAACTCTAAAACTGGTGCCTGGACCTATACACAAAGCGTCATTATCACAAACACCCAGGGATCTCCTCAACACGGAAACGCAAATTCACACTCGCACTCACATCAGAGGTAGACCCTAACCCTAATAATTAACTTATCCTTTCTGCACAACAGCCCTAACCTCTATATTCAAAGCCTAGCCATGACTCTTGGACCTGCCCCTTCACCATAACCATTGGCATCACCTGCGCTTCATCGTAATCCTAATTTTCAATCCCGAACGTGCCCTCCATCGGAGAGAAACTCGAAATTTTTCCATAAATATCCTTCTTCTACACCTTACAGAGCACAATAAACTTACTCTAGCCCTCGGCATTTTACCTGAACCAAAACCAACAGCCTCAATGTCTGTCTTGCCGCACCATAAGCCTGAAGCTCAAGGTGGCCCTCGCCCTCACTTCAGGGTCAGATGCAAACTCTAAATGTTACTCCACATTCCTGTAAGTCTTACTGAACACCTAACCCTAACCCTAGCGCGAAGCCTTGTACTAGATTCTTCACCTACAACATTGATGTCAACTAAGACACATCTTAACTCGCTGACTGAATTTCACAATCTCAATCAGAACAGAAGAGAACCCTTACTCTCTCGGTAACCGTCTCTTCCGCAGAGATTTTCTCTCACAGATAGCCCTAACCCTCTCCCAGGACCCTTTCACTGAACCGCTACCATCAGCATCGACGTCTGTCATTCGTTCCCACAACCCTGAAGCTCGTTCTGGCCACTGCCCTCTTGTCAGAGTCGGATCAGAACGCTAAATGTCACTCAGTTTTCCGCAGACTCCTTACCTTACAACTAATGCCAACCCTATCCCTGGTGCCAGTATCTGACACTTCACCTTCATCATTGATGTCACACTCACTTCACCTTAAACCTTAAACTTATTCTTGCACAAAACCTCACATCAGAGGTGGATCCGAATTCTAACTGCAACCCTATCTCACCCGTACTCCTTATCGAACACATAACCCTAACCCTAGATCTGACCCTAGAACCAGAATCTTCACCTTCACCGTTGCTATCAACTATGACTCCCTTAATCCTCTGACTCGATCTCACACTCACACTCAATTCAGAATTTTTCGCAAATTCTGTCCATAACCATATTTTCTGCATAGACCTTTCCTTACAGAAAACCTAACCCTAGCCCCGGATCCTTAACCTGAATGCTCACCGTCAGCATTGGTGTCACCGATGCCACATCTTGATGATGAAGTCCAAGCTGGCCTTCACCCACACGTCAGAGTATGATGCTTAATCTAAACATAACCACATCCACCGCATAAACTTTAGACAATTACCTAACCCTAACCCTAGCACATTCCTGTGACCTGAGCCTCCAAAATCATCATGGAAGTCACCCTTGCCTCACTGCGACTCAATTGGACAGTTGCCCTAAACTTGGAGAAGGACCCTCAGTCTAAACGTACCAATTGCCTGCCCCTACAGCTTTCCAAAAACCTAACCCTAACACTACCCCTGGCTCGGTGTCCTGACACCTCACCTTGACCATTGACGTCATCCGTGCCTCACCATAAACCTGATCCACCATCTTGCGCACCCTGTCACATCAGACTCAGAAGCTAACTCTATCCGTAAAGAGAATGTTTCTGTATACCAGAGAGAACACAGAATTTTAACCCTGAAACTGATGCCTGGACCTGTATACAGAGTGTCAGCATCGGAGACACCCAGGGATCTCCCAACACGGCAACACAATTTCACAGTCACAGTCACATCAGAGCTAGACCTTAAGTCTTATAATTAAATTATTCTTTCTGTACTAGAGCCCGAACCAGTAATTCTAACCCTAGCCATGACTCTTGGACATGCCCCTTAATCGTAACCATTGGCATCACTCACGCTTCATCGTAATGCTTTACCTCAATCCCGCACTTGCCCTCCCATCAGAGAGAAACCTGAAGCCTTTCCATAACCCTATCCTTCCTGTACACCGTACAGAACAAAACTAAACTTACTCTAGCCCTTGGGACTATACCTGAACCGACACCGTCAGCTTCAACGTCTGTCATGCCGCACCATAAGCCTGAATCTCAAGGTCGCCGTCACCCTCACGTCAGGGACAGATGCGAACTCTAAATGTAACTGCATAATCCTGTCAATCGTACTGAACACCTAACCCTAACCCTACTGCCAAGCCCAGGACTAGATTTTTCACCCGCAGCAATGATGTCAACTACGACACATCTTAATTCGGAGCTTGAATCTCACACTCGCACTGACATCAGAAGAGAACCCTAATTCTTTCGGAAACCGTCTTTTCCGCACTGATTTTCTCTTACAGATAACCCTAAGCGTATCCCAGGCCCCTTTCACTGAACCGCCACCATCAGCATCGACGTCTGTCATTCCTCCCCATAAACCTGAAGATCGTTCTGGACGCTGCCCTCATGTCAGAGTCGGATCAGTACTCTAACTGTCACTCAATCTGCAGCATACTCCTTACCTTACAACTAATGCTGACCCTATCCCTGGTACCGGGATCTGACACTTCACCTTCATCATTGTTGTGACCCTCACTTCACCTGAAACTTAAACTTATTCTTGCACTCACCCTCACATCAGAGGCGGATCCGAATTCTAACTGCAACCCTACTTCACCCGTACTCCTTATCAAACCCATAACCCTACCCTAGATCTGAACCTTGAATCAGATTATTCACCTTCATCGTTGCTACCCACTATGACACCCTTAATGGTGTGACTCGATCTCACACTCGCCCTCAATTTAGAATTGCACCCTAATTCTGTCCATAACCATATTATCTGCATAAACCTGCATAGGCCTTTCCTTACAGAAAACTCTAACCCTAGAACAGGTTCCTTTACCTGCATGCTCACCACCAGCATTGATGTCACCGATGCCATACCTTAATGATGAAGTCCAAACTGGCGTTCACCCACACGTCAGAGTAGGATCCTCTATCTAAACATAACCACATCCACGGCATAAACTAAAACAATTCCCTATCCCTAACCCTAGCACATACCTGTGGCCTGACCATCCATAATCTCCATGGATGTGACCCTTGCCTCATTGTAAGCCTGCGACTGAATTGGACAGTTGCCCTAACCTTGCAGAAGGACCCTCAGTCTAAACGTACCAATACCCTGCCCCTACGGCTTTCCAAAATCCTAACCCTATCCCTAGCCCTGGCTCGTTGTCCTGACACCTCACCTTGACCATTGACGTCAACCATGCCTCACCATAAACCTGATCCACCATCTTGCACTCCCTTTCTCATCAGAACTAGAAGCCAACTCTATCCATAAAGCCAATGTCTCTGCATACCAGAGAGAACAAAAAATTTTAACTCTAAAACTGGTGCCTGGACCTATACACAAAGCGTCATTATCACAAACACCCAGGGATCTCCTCAACACGGAAACGCAAATTCACACTCGCACTCACATCAGAGGTAGACCCTAACCCTAATAATTAACTTATCCTTTCTGCACAACAGCCCTAACCTCTATATTCAAAGCCTAGCCATGACTCTTGGACCTGCCCCTTCACCATAACCATTGGCATCACCTGCGCTTCATCGTAATCCTAATTTTCAATCCCGAACGTGCCCTCCATCGGAGAGAAACTCGAAATTTTTCCATAAATATCCTTCTTCTACACCTTACAGAGCACAATAAACTTACTCTAGCCCTCGGCATTTTACCTGAACCAAAACCAACAGCCTCAATGTCTGTCTTGCCGCACCATAAGCCTGAAGCTCAAGGTGGCCCTCGCCCTCACTTCAGGGTCAGATGCAAACTCTAAATGTTACTCCACATTCCTGTAAGTCTTACTGAACACCTAACCCTAACCCTAGCGCGAAGCCTTGTACTAGATTCTTCACCTACAACATTGATGTCAACTAAGACACATCTTAACTCGCTGCCTGAATTTCACAATCTCAATCAGAACAGAAGAGAACCCTTATTCTCTCGGTAACCGTCTCTTCCGCAGAGATTTTCTCTCACAGATAGCCGTAACCCTCTCCCAGGACCCTTTCACTGAACCGCTACCATCAGCATCGACGTCTGTCATTCGTTCCCACAACCCTGAAGCTCGTTCTGGCCACTGCCCTCTTGTCAGAGTCGGATCAGAACGCTAAATATCACTGAATTTTTTGCAGACTCCTTACCTTACAACTAATGCCAACCCTATCCCTGGCGCCAGGATCTGACACTTCACCTTCATCATTGATGTCACACTCACTTCACCTTAAACCTTAAACTTATTCTTGCACAAAACCTCACATCAGAGGTGGATCCGAATTCTAACTGCAACCCTATCTCACCCGTACTCCTTATCGAACACATAACGCTAACCCTAGACCTGACCCTTGAACCAGAATATTCACCTTCACCGTTGCTATCAACTATGACTCCCTTAATCCTCTGACTCGATCTCACACTCACACTCAATTCAGAATTTTTCGCAAATTCTGTCCATAACCATATTTTCTGCATAGACCTTTCCTTACAGAAAACCCTAACCCTAGCCCCGGATCCTTAACCTGAATGCTCACCGTCAGCATTGGTGTCACCGATGCCACATCTTGATGATGAAGTCCAAGCTGGCCTTCACCCACACGTCAGAGTAGGATGCTTAATCTAAACATAACCACATCCACCGCATAAACTTTAGACAATTGCCTAACCCTAACCCTAGCACATTCCTGTGACCTGAGCCTCCAAAATCATCATGGACGTCACCCTAGCCTCACTGCGACTCAATTGGACAGTTGCCCTAAACTTGGAGAAGGACCCTCAGTCTAAACGTACCAATTGCCTGCCCCTACAGCTTTCCCAAAACCTAACCCTAACACTACCCCTGGCTCGGGGTCCTGACACCTCACCTTGACCATTGACGTCATCCGTGCCTCACCATAAACCTGATCCACCATCTTGCGCACCCTGTCACATCAGACTCAGAAGCTAACTCTATCCGTAAAGAGAATGTTTCTGTATACCAGAGAGAACACAGAATTTTAACCCTGAAACTGATGCCTGGACCTGTATACAGAGTGTCAGCATCGGAGACACCCAGGGATCTCCCAACACGGCAACACAATTTCACAGTCACAGTCACATCAGAGCTAGACCTTAAGTCTTATAATTAACTTATTCTTTCTGTACTAGAGCCCGAACCAGTAATTCTAACCCTAGCCATGACTCTTGGACATGCCCCTTAATCGTAACCATTGGCATCACTCACGCTTCATCGTAATCCTTTACCTCAATCCCGCACTTGCCCTCCCATCAGAGAGAAACCTGAAGCCTTTCCATAACCCTATCCTTCCTGTACACCGTACAGAACAAAACTAAACTTACTCTAGCCCTTGGGACTATACCTGAACCGACACCGTCAGCTTCAACGTCTGTCATGCCGCACCATAAGCCTGAATCTCAAGGTCGCCGTCACCCTCACGTCAGGGACAGATGCGAACTCTAAATGTAACTGCATAATCCTGTCAATCGTACTGAACACCTAACCCTAACCCTACTGCCAAGCCCAGGACTAGATTTTTCACCCGCAGCAATGATGTCAACTACGACACATCTTAATTCGGAGCTTGAATCTCACACTCGCACTGACATCAGAAGAGAACCCTAATTCTTTCGGAAACCGTCTTTTCCGCACTGATTTTCTCTTACAGATAACCCTAAGCGTATCCCAGGCCCCTTTCACTGAACCGCCACCATCAGCATCGACGTCTGTCATTCCTCCCCATAATCCTGAAGCTCGTTCTGGACGCCGCCCTCATGTCAGAGTCGGATCAGTACTCTAACTGTCACTCAATCTGCAGCATACTCCTTACCTTACAACTAATGCTGACCCTATCCCTGGTACCGGGATCTGACACTTCACCTTCATCATTGTTGTGACCCTCACTTCACCTGAAACTTAAACTTATTCTTGCACTCACCCTCACATCAGAGGCGGATCCGAATTCTAACTGCAACCCTACTTCACCCGTACTCCTTATCAAACCCATAACCCTACCCTAGATCTGAACTTTGAATCAGATTATTCACCTTCATCGTTGCTACCCACTATGACACCCTTAATGGTGTGACTCGATCTCACACTCGCCCTCAATTTAGAATTGCACCCTAATTCTGTCCATAACCATATTATCTGCATAAACCTGCATAGGCCTTTCCTTACAGAAAAATCTAACCCTAGAACAGATTCCTTTACCTGCATGCTCACCACCAGCATTGATGTCACCGATGCAATACCTTAATGATGAAGTCCACACTGGCCTTCACCCACACGTCAGAGTGGGATCCTATATCTAAACATAACCACATCCACGGCATAAACTAAAACAATTCCCTATCGCTAACCCTAGCACATACCTGTGGCCTGACCATCCATAATCTCCATGGATGTGACCCTTGCCTCATTGTAAGCCTGCGACTGAATTGGACAGTTGCCCTAACCTTGCAGAAGGACCCTCAGTCTAAACGTACCAATACCCTGCCCGTACGGCTTTCCAAAATCCTAACCCTAACCCTAGCCCTGGCTCGTTGTCCTGACACCTCACCTTGACCATTGACGTCAACCATGCCTCACCATAAACCTGATCCACCATCTTGCACTCCCACTCCCTTTCTCATCAGAACTAGAAGCCAACTCTATCCATAAAGCCAATGTCTCTGCATACCAGAGAGAACAAAAAATTTTAACTCTAAAACTTGTGCCTGGACCTATACACAAAGCATCATTATCACAAACACCCAGGGATCTCCTCAACACGGAAACGCAAATTGACACTCGCACTCACATCAGAGGTAGACCCTAACCCTAATAATTAACTTTTCCTTTCTGCACAACAGCCCTAACCTATATATTCAAAGCCTAGCCATGACTCTTGGACCTGCCCCTTCACCATAACCATTGGCATCACCTGCGCTTCATCGTAATCCTAATCTTCAATCCCGAACGTGCCCTCCCATCGGAGAGAAACTCGAAATTTTTCCATAAACCTATCCTTCTTCTACACCTTACAGAGCACAATAAACTTACTCTAGCCGTCGGCATTTTACCTGATCCAAAACCAACAGCCTCAATGTCTGTCTTGCCGCACCATAAGCCTGAAGCTCAAGGTGGCCCTCGCCCTAACTTCAGGGTCAGATGCAAACTCTAAATGTTACTCCACATTCCTGTAAATCTTACTGAACACCTAACCCTAACCCTAGCGCGAAGCCTTGGACTAGATTCTTCACCTACAACATTGATGTCAACTAAGACACATCTTAACTCGGAGCCTGAATTTCACATTCTCAATCACAGCAGAAGAGAACCCTTATTCTCTCGGTAACCGTCTCCTCCGCAGAGATTTTCTCTTACAGATAGCCCTAACCCTCTCCCAGGACCCTTTCACTGAACCGCTACCATCAGCATCGACGTCTGTCATTCGTTCCCACAACCCTGAAGCTCGTTCTCGCCACTGCCCTCTTGTCAGAGTCGGACCAGAACGCTAAATGTCACTCAATTTTCCGCAGACTCCTTACCTTACAACTAATGCCAACCCTAACCCTGGTGCCAGGATCTGACACTTCACCTTCATCATTGATGTCACACTCACTTCACCTTAAACCTTAAACTTATTCATGCACAAAACCTCACATAAGAGGTGGATCCGAATTCTAACTGCAACCCTATCTCACCCGTACTCCTTATCGAACACATAACCCTAACCCTAGACCTGACCCTTGAACCAGAATCTTCACCTTCACCGTTGCTATCAACTATGACTCCCTTAATCCTCTGACTCGATCTCACACTCACACTCAATTCAGAATTTTTCGCAAATTCTGTCCATAACCATATTTTCTGCATAGACCTTTCCTTATAGAAAACCCTAAACCTAGCCCCGGATCCTTAACCTGAATGCTCACCGTCAGCATTGGTGTCACCGATGCCACATCTTGATGATGAAGTCCAAGCTGGCCTTCACCCACACGTCAGAGTAGGATGCTTAATCTAAACATAACCACATCCACCGCATAAACTTTAGACAATTGCCTAACCCTAACCCTAGCACATTCCTGTGACCTGAGCCTCCAAAATCATCATGGACGTCACCCTTGCCTCACTGCGACTCAATTGGACAGTTGCCCTAAACTTGGAGAAGGACCCTCAGTCTAAACGTACCAATTGCCTGCCCCTACAGCTTTCCAAAAACCTAACCCTAACACTACCCCTGGCTCGGGGTCCTGACACCTCACATTGACCATTGACGTCATCCGTGCCTCACCATAAACCTGATCCACCATCTTGCGCACCCTGTCACATCAGACTCAGAAGCTAACTCAATCCGTAAAGAGAATGTTTCTGTATACCAGAGAGAACACAGAATTTTAACCCTGAAACTGATGCCTGGACCTGTATACAGAGTGTCAGCATCGGAGACACCCAGGGATCTCCCAACACGGCAACACAATTTCACAGTCACAGTCACATCAGAGCTAGACCTTAAGTCTTATAATTAACTTATTCTTTCTGTACTAGAGCCCGAACCAGTAATTCTAACCCTAGCCATGACTCTTGGACAGCCCCTTAATCGTAACCATTGGCATCACTCACGCTTCATCGTAATCCTTTACCTCAATCCCGCACTTGCCCTCCCATCAGAGAGAAACCTGAAGCCTTTCCATAACCCTATCCTTCCTGTACACCTTACAGAACAAAACTAAACTTACTCTAGCCCTTGGGACTATACCTGAACCGACACCGTCAGCTTCAACGTCTGTCATGCCGCACCATAAGCCTGAATCTCAAGGTCGCCGTCACCCTCACGTCAGGGACAGATGCGAACTCTAAATGTAACTGCATAATCCTGTCAATCGTACTGAACACCTAACCCTAACCCTAGTGCCAAGCCCTGGACTAGATTTTTCACCCGCAGCAATGATGTCAACTACGACACATCTTAATTCGGAGCTTGAATCTCACACTCGCACTGACATCAGAAGAGAACCCTAATTCTTTCAGAAACCGTCTTTTCCGCACTGATTTTCTCTTACAGATAACCCTAAGCGTATCCCAGGCCCCTTTCACTGAACCGCCACCATCAGCATCGACGTCTGTCATTCCTCCCCATAATCCTGAAGCTCGTTCTGGACGCTGCCCTCATGTCAGAGTCGGATCAGTACTCTAACTGTCACTCAATCTGCAGCATACTCCTTACCTTACAACTAATGCTGACCCTATCCCTGGTACCGGGATCCGACACTTCACCTTCATCATTGTTGTGACCCTCACTTCACCTGAAACTTAAACTTATTCTTGCACTCACCCTCACATCAGAGGCGGATCCGAATTCTAACTGCAACCCTACTTCACCCGTACTCCTTATCAAACCCATAACCCTACCCTAGATCTGAACCTTGAATCACATTATTCACCTTCATCGTTGCTACCCACTATGACACCCTTAATGGTGTGACTCGATCTCACAATCGCCCTCAATTTAGAATTGCACCCTAACTCTGTCCATAACCATATTATCTGCATAAACCTGCATAGGCCTTTCCTTACAGAAAACTCTAACCCTGGAACAGGTTCCTTTACCTGCATGCTCACCACCAGCATTGATGTCACCGATGCCATACCTTAATGATGAAGTCCAAACTGGCCTTCACCCACACGTCAGAGTAGGATCCTATTTCTAAACATAACCACATCCACGGCATAAACTAAAACAATTCCCTATCCCTAACCCTAGCACATACCTGTGGCCTGACCATCCATAATCTCCATGGATGTGACCCTTGCCTCATTGTAAGCCTGCGACTGAATTGGACAGTTGCCCTAACCTTGCAGAAGGACCCTCAGTCTAAACGTACCAATACCCTGCCCCTACGGCTTTCCAAAATCCTAACCCTAACCCTAGCCCTGGCTCGTGGTCCTGACACCTCACCTTGACCATTGACGTCAACCATGCCTCACCATAAACCTGATCCACCATCTTGCACTCCCTTTCTCATCAGAACTAGAAGCCAACTCTATCCATAAAGCCAATGTCTCTGCATACCAGAGAGAACAAAAAATTTTAACTCTAAAACTGGTGCCTGGACCTATACACAAAGCGTCATTATCACAAACACCCAGGGATCTCCTCAACACGGAAACGCAAATTCACACTCGCACTCACATCAGAGGTAGACCCTAACCCTAATAATTAACTTATCCTTTCTGCACAACAGCCCTAACCTCTATATTCAAAGCCTAGCCATGACTCTTGGACCTGCCCCTTCACCATAACCATTGGCATCACCTGCGCTTCATCGTAATCCTAATATTCAATCCCGAACGTGCCCTCCCATCGGAGAGAAACTCGAAATTTTTCCATAAACCTATCCTTCTTCTACACCTTACAGAGCACAATAAACTTACGCTAGCCCTCGGCATTTTACCTGATCCAAAACCAACAGCCTCAATGTCTGTCTTGCCGCACCATAAGCCTGAAGCTCAAGGTGGCCCTCGCCCTCACTTCAGGGTCAGATGCAAACTCTAAATGTTACTCCACATTCCTGTAAATCTTACTGAACACCTAACCCTAACCCTAGCGCAAAGCCTTGGACTAGATTGTTCACCTACAACATTGATGTCAACTAAGACACATCTTAACTCGGAGCCTGAATTTCACATTCTCAATCACAACAGAAGAGAACCCTTATTCTCTCGGTAACCGTCTCCTCCGCAGAGATTTTCTCTCACAGATAGCCCTAACCCTCTCCCAGGACCCTTTCACTGAACCGGTACCATCAGCATCGACGTCTGTCATTCGTTCCCACAACCCTGAAGCTCGTTCTGGCCACTGCCCTCTTGTCAGAGTCGGATCAGAACGCTAAATGTCACTCAATTTTCCGCAGACTCCTTACCTTACAACTAATGCCAACCCTATCCCTGGTGCCAGGATCTGACACTTCACCTTCATCATTGATGTCACACTCACTTCACCTTAAACCTTAAACTTATTCTTGCACAAAACCTCACATCAGAGGTGGATCCGAATTCTAACTGCAACCCTATCTCACCCGTACTCCTTATCGAACACATAACCCTAACCCTAGACCTGACCCTTGAACCAGAATCTTCACCTTCACCGTTGCTATCAACTATGACTCCCTTAATCCTCTGACTCGATCTCACACTCACACTCAATTCAGAATTTTTCGCAAATTCTGTCCATAACCATATTTTCTGCATAGACCTTTCCTTACAGAAAACCCTAACCCTAGCCCCGGATCCTTAACCTGAATGCTCACCGTCAGCATTGGTGTCACCGATGCCACATCTTGATGATGAAGTCCAAGCTGGCCTTCACCCACACGTCAGAGTAGGATGCTTAATCTAAACATAACCACATCCACCGCATAAACTTTAGACAATTGCCTAACCCTAACCCTAGCACATTCCTGTGACCTGAGCCTCCAAAATCATCATGGACATCACCCTTGCCTCACTGCGACTCAATTGGACAGTTGCCCTAAACTTGGAGAAGGACCCTCAGTCTAAACGTACCAATTGCCTGCCCCTACAGCTTTCCAAAAACCTAACCCTAACACTACCCCTGGCTCGGGGTCCTGACACCTCACCTTGACCATTGACGTCATCCGTGCCTCACCATAAACCTGATCCACCATCTTGCGCACCCTGTCACATCAGACTCAGAAGCTAACTCTATCCGTAAAGAGAATGTTTCTGTATACCAGAGAGAACACAGAATTTTAACCCTGAAACTGATGCCTGGACCTGTATACAGAGTGTCAGCATCGGAGACACCCAGGGATCTCCCAACACGGCAACACAATTTCACAGTCACAGTCACATCAGAGCTAGACCTTAAGTCTTATAATTAACTTATTCTTTCTGTACTAGAGCCCGAACCAGTAATTCTAACCCTAGCCATGACTCTTGGACATGCCCCTTAATCGTAACCATTGGCATCACTCACGCTTCATCGTAATCCTTTACCTCAATCCCGCACTTGCCCTCCCATCAGAGAGAAACCTTTCCATAACCCTATCCTTCCTGTACAACTTACAGAACAAAACTAAACTTACTCTATCCCTTGGGACTATACCTGAACCGACACCGTCAGCTTCAACGTCTGTCATGCCGCACCATAAGCCTGAATCTCAAGGTCGCCGTCACCCTCACGTCAGGGACAGATGCGAACTCTAAATGTAACTGCATAATCCTGTCAATCGTACTGAACACCTAACCCTAACCCTAGTGACAAGCCCTGGACTAGATTTTTCACCCGCAGCAATGATGTCAACTACGACACATATTAATTCGGAGCTTGAATCTCACACTCGCACTGACATCAGAAGAGAACCCTAATTATTTCGGAAACCGTCTTTTCCGCACTGATTTTCTCTTACAGATAACCCTAAGCGTATCCCAGGCCCCTTTCACTGAACCGCCACCATCAGCATCGACGTCTGTCATTCCTCCCCATAATCCTGAAGCTCGTTCTGGACGCTGCCCTCATGTCAGAGTCGGATCAGTACTCTAACTGTCACTCAATCTGCAGCATACTCCTTACCTTACAACTAATGCTGACCCTATCCCTGGTACCGGGATCCGACACTTCACCTTCATCATTGTTGTGACCCTCACTTCACCTGAAACTTAAACTTATTCTTGCACTCACCCTCACATCAGAGGCGGATCCGAATTCTAACTGCAACCCTACTTCACCCGTACTCCTTATCAAACCCATAACCCTACCCTAGATCTGAACCTTGAATCACATTATTCACCTTCATAGTTGCTACCCACTATGACACCCTTAATGGTGTGACTCGATCTCACACTCGCCCTCAATTTAGAATTGCACCCTAACTCTGTCCATAACCATATTATCTGTATAAACCTGCATAGGCCTTTCCTTACAGAAAACTCTAACCCTGGAACAGTTTCCTTTACCTGCATGCTCACCACCAGCATTGATGTCACCGATGCCATACCTTAATGATGAAGTCCAAACTGGCCTTCACCCACATGTCAGAGTAGGATCCTATTTCTAAACATAACCACATCCACGGCATAAACTAAAACAATTCCCTATCCCTAACCCTAGCACATACCTGTGGCCTGACCATCCATAATCTCCATGGATGTGACCCTTGCCTCATTGTAAGCCTGCGACTGAATTGGACAGTTGCCCTAACCTTGCAGAAGGACCCTCAGTCTAAACGAACCAATACCCTGCCCCTACGGCTTTCCAAAATCCTAACCCTAACCCTAGCCCTGGCTCGTGGTCCTGACACCTCACCTTGACCATTGACGTCAACCATGCCTCACCATAAACCTGATCCAGCATCTTGCACTCCCTTTCTCATCAGAACTAGAAGCCAACTCTATCCATAAAGCCACTGTCTCTGCATACCAGAGAGAACAAAAAATTTTAACTCTAAAACTGGTGCCTGGACCTATACACAAAGCGTCATTATCACAAACACCCAGGGATCTCCTCAACACGGAAACGCAAATTCACACTCGCACTCACATCAGAGGTGGACCCTAACCCTAATAATTAACTTATCCTTTCTGCACAACAGCCCTAACCTCTATATTCAAAGCCTAGCCATGACTCTTGTACCTGCCCCTTCACCATAACCATTGGCGTCACCTGCGCTTCATCGTAATCCTAATCTTCAATCCCGAACGTGCCCTCCCATCGGAGAGAAACTCGAAATTTTTCCATAAACCTATCCTTCTTCTACACCTTTCAGAGCACAATAAACTTACTCTAGCCCTCGGCATTTTACCTGATCCAAAACCAACAGCCTCAATGTCTGTCTTGCCGCACCATAAGCCTGAAGCTCAAGGTGGCCCTCGCCCTCACTTCAGGGTCAGATGCAAACTCTAAATGTTACTCCACGTTCCTGTAAATCTTACTGAACACCTAACCCTAACCCTAGCGCAAAGCTTTGGACTAGATTGTTCACCTACAACATTGATGTCAACTAAGACACATCTTAACTCGGAGCCTGAATTTCACATTCTCAATCACAACAGAAGAGAACCCTTATTCTCTCGGTAACCGTCTCCTCCGCAGAGATTTTCTCTCACAGATAGCCCTAACCCTCTCCCAGGACCCTTTCACTGAACCGCTACCATCAGCATCGACGTCTGTCATTCGTTCCCACAACCCTGAAGCTCGTTCTGGCCACTGCCCTCTTGTCAGAGTCGGATCAGAACGCTAAATGTCACTCAATTTTCCGCAGACTCCTTACCTTACAACTAATGCCAACCCTATCCCTGGTGCCAGTATCTGACACTTCACCTTCATCATTGATGTCACACTCACTTCACCTTAAACCTTAAACTTATTCTTGCACAAAACCTCACATCAGAGGTGGATCCGAATTCTAACTGCAACCCTATCTCACCCGTACTCCTTATCGAACACATAACCCTAACCCTAGACCTGACCCTTGAACCAGAATCTTCACCTTCACCGTTGCTATCAACTATGACTCCCTTAATCCTCTGACTCGATCTCACACTCACACTCAATTCAGAATTTTTCGCAAATTCTGTCCATAACCATATTTTCTGCATAGACCTTTCCTTACAGAAAACCCTAACCCTAGCCCCAGATCCTTAACCTGAATGCTCACCGTCAGCATTGGTGTCACCGATGCCACATCTTGATGATGAAGTCCAAGCTGGCCTTCACCCACACGTCAGAGTAGGATGCTTAATCTAAACATAACCACATCCACCGCATAAACTTTAGACAATTGCCTAACCCTAACCCTAGCACATTCCTGTGACCTGAGCCTCCAAAATCATCATGGACGTCACCCTTGCCTCACTGCGACTCAATTGGACAGTTGCCCTAAACTTGGAGAAGGACCCTCAGTCTAAACGTACCAATTGCCTGCCCCTACAGCTTTCCAAAAACCTAACCCTAACACTACCCCTGGCTCGGGGTCCTGACACCTCACATTGACCATTGACGTCATCCGTGCCTCACCATAAACCTGATCCACCATCTTGCGCACCCTGTCACATCAGACTCAGAAGCTAAATCAATCCGTAAAGAGAATGTTTCTGTATACCAGAGAGAACACAGAATTTTAACCCTGAAACTGATGCCTGGACCTGTATACAGAGTGTCAGCATCGGAGACACCCTGGGATCTCCCAACACGGCAACACAATTTCACAGTCACAGTCACATCAGAGCTAGACCTTAAGTCTTATAATTAACTTATTCTTTCTGTACTAGAGCCCGAACCAGTAATTCTAACCCTAGCCATGACTCTTGGACAGCCCCTTAATCGTAACCATTGGCATCACTCACGCTTCATCGTAATCCTTTACCTCAATCCCGCACTTGCCCTCCCATCAGAGAGAAACCTGAAGCCTTTCCATAACCCTATCCTTCCTGTACACCTTACAGAACAAAACTAAACTTACTCTAGCCCTTGGGACTATACCTGAACCGACACCGTCAGCTTCAACGTCTGTCATGCCGCACCATAAGCCTGAATCTCAAGGTCGCCGTCACCCTCACGTCAGGGACAGATGCGAACTCTAAATGTAACTGCATAATCCTGTCAATCGTACTGAACACCTAACCCTAACCCTAGTGCCAAGCCCTGGACTAGATTTTTGACCCGCAGCAATGATGTCAACTACGACACATCTTAATTCGGAGCTTGAATCTCACACTCGCACTGACATCAGAAGAGAACCCTAATTCTTTCAGAAACCGTCTTTTCCGCACTGATTTTCTCTTACAGATAACCCTAAGCGTATCCCAGGCCCCTTTCACTGAACCGCCACCATCAGCATCGACGTCTGTCATTCCTCCCCATAATCCTGAAGCTCGTTCTGGACGCTGCCCTCATGTCAGAGTCGGATCAGTACTCTAACTGTCACTCAATCTGCAGCATACTCCTTACCTTACAACTAATGCTGACCCTATCCCTGGTACCGGGATCCGACACTTCACCTTCATCATTGTTGTGACCCTCACTTCACCTGAAACTTAAACTTATTCTTGCACTCACCCTCACATCAGAGGCGGATCCGAATTCTAACTGCAACCCTACTTCACCCGTACTCCTTATCAAACCCATAACCCTACCCTAGATCTGAACCTTGAATCACATTATTCACCTTCATCGTTGCTACCCACTATGACACCCTTAATGGTGTGACTCGATCTCACACTCGCCCTCAATTTAGAATTGCACCCTAACTCTGTCCATAACCATATTATCTGCATAAACCTGCATAGGCCTTTCCTTACAGAAAACTCTAACCCTGGAACAGGTTCCTTTACCTGCATGCTCACCACTAGCATTGATGTCACCGATGCCATACCTTAATGATGAAGTCCAAACTGGCCTTCACCCACACGTCAGAGTAGGATCCTATTTCTAAACATAACCACATCCACGGCATAAACTAAAACAATTCCCTATCCCTAACCCTAGCACATACCTGTGGCCTGACCATCCATAATCTCCATGGATGTGACCCTTGCCTCATTGTAAGCCTGCGACTGAATTGGACAGTTGCCCTAACCTTGCAGAAGGACCCTCAGTCTAAACGAACCAATACCCTGCCCCTACGGCTTTCCAAAATCCTAACCCTAACCCTAGCCCTGGCTCGTGGTCCTGACACCTCACCTTGACCATTGACGTCAACCATGCCTCACCATAAACCTGATCCACCATCTTGCACTCCCTTTCTCATCAGAACTAGAAGCCAACTCTATCCATAAAGCCAATGTCTCTGCATACCAGAGAGAACAAAAAATTTTAACTCTAAAACTGGTGCCTGGACCTATACACAAAGCGTTATTATCACAAACACCCAGGGATCTCCTCAACACGGAAACGCAAATTCACACTCGCACTCACATCAGAGGTGGACCCTAACCCTAATAATTAACTGATCCTTTCTGCAGAACAGCCCTAACCTCTATATTCAAAGCCTAGCCATGACTCTTGGACCTGCCCCTTCACCATAACCATTGGCGTCACCTGCGCTTCATCGTAATCCTAATCTTCAATCCCGAACGTGCCCTCCCATCGGAGAGAAACTCGAAATTTTTCCATAAACCTATCCTTCTTCAACACCTTACAGAGCACAATAAACTTACTCTAGCCCTCGGCATTTTACCTGATCCAAAACCAACAGCCTCAATGTCTGTCTTGCCGCACCATAAGCCTGAAGCTCAAGGTGGCCCTCGCCCTCACTTCAGGGTCAGATGCAAACTCTAAATATTACTCCACGTTCCTGTAAATCTTACTGAACACCTAACCCTAACCCTAGCGCAAAGCCTTGGACTAGATTGTTCACCTACAACATTGATGTCAACTAAGACACATCTTAACTCGGAGCCTGAATTTCACATTCTCAATCACAACAGAAGAGAACCCTTATTCTCTCGGTAACCGTCTCTTCCGCAGAGATTTTCTCTCACAGATAGCCCTAACCCTCTCCCAGGACCCTTTCACTGAACCGCTACCATCAGCATCGACGTCTGTCATTCGTTCCCACAACCCTGAAGCTCGTTCTGGCCACAGCCCTCTTGTCAGAGTCGGATCAGAACGCAATATGTCACTCAATTTTCTGCAGAGTCCTTACCTTACAACTAATGCCAACCCTATCCCTGGTGCCAGGATCTGACACTTCACCTTCATCATTGATGTCACACTCACTTCACCTTAAACCTTAAACTTATTCTTGCACAAAACGTCACATCAGAGGTGGATCCGAATTCTAACTGCAAACCTATCTCACCCGTACTCCTTATCGAACACATAACCCTAACCCTAGATCTGACCCTTGAACCAGAATCTTCACCTTCACCGTTGCTATCAACTATGACTCCCTTAATCCTCTGACTCGATCTCACACTCACACTCAATTCAGAATTTTTCGCAAATTCTGTCCATAACCATATTTTCTGCATAGACCTTTCCTTACAGAAAACCCTAACCCTAGGCCCGGATCCTTAACCTGAATGCTCACCGTCAGCATTGCTGTCACCGATGCCACATCTTGATGATGAAGTCCAAGCTGGCCTTCACCCACACGTCAGAGTAGGATGCTTAATCTAAACATAACCACATCCACCGCATAAACTTTAGACAACTGCCTAACCCTAACCCTAGCACATTCCTGTGACCTGAGCCTCCAAAATCATCATGGACGTCACCCTTGCCTCACTGCGACTCAGTTGGACAGTTGCCCTAAACTTGGAGAAGGACCCTCAGTCTAAACGTACCAATTGCCTGCCCCTACAGCTTTCCAAAGACCTAACCCTAACACAACCCCTGGCTCGGGCTCCTGAGACCTCACCTTGACCATTGACGTCATCCATGCCTCACCATAAACCTGATCCACCATCTTGCGCACCCTGTCACATCAGACTCAGAAGCTATCTCTATCCGTAAAGAGAATGTTTCTGTATACCAGAGAGAACACAGAATTTTAACCCTGCAACTGATGCCTGGACCTGTATACAGTGTGTCAGCATCGGAGACACCCAGGGATCTCCCAACACGGAAACACAATTTCACAGTCACAGTCCCATCAGACCTAGACCTTAAGTCTTATAATTAACTTATTCTTTCTGTACTAGAGCCCGAACCAGTAATTCTAACCCTAGCCATGACTCTTGGACATGCCCCTTAATCGTAACCATTGGCATCACTCACGCTTCATCGTAATCCTTTACCTCAATCCCGCACTTGCCCTCCCATCAGAGAGAAACCTGAAGCCTTTCCATAACCCTATCCTTCCTGTACACCTTACAGAACAAAACTAAACTTACTCTAGCCCTTGGGACTATACCTCAACCGATACCATCAGCTTCAACGTCTGTCATGCCGCACCATAAGCCTGAATCTCAAGGTCGCCGTCACCCTCACGTCAGGGACAGATGCGAACTCTAAATGTAACTGCATAATCCTGTCAATCTTACTGAACTCCTAACCCTAACCCTAGTGCCAAGCCCTGGACTAGATTTTTCACCCGCAGCAATGATGTCAACTACGACACATCTTAATTCGCAGCTTGAATCTCACACTCGCACTGACATCAGAAGAGAACCCTAGTTCTTTCGGAAACTGTCTTTTCCGCACTGATTTTCTCTTACAGATAACCCTAAGCGTATCCCAGGCCCCTTTCACTGAACCGCCACCATCAGCATCGACGTCTGTCATTCCTACCCATAATCCTGAAGCTCGTTCTGGACGCTGCCCTCATGTCAGAGTCGGATCAGTACTCTAACTGTCACTCAATCTGCAGCATACTCCTTACCTTACAACTAATGCTGACCCTATCCCTGGTACCAGGATCTGACACTTCACCTTCATCATTGTTGTGACCCTCACTTCACCTGAAACTTAAACTTATTCTTGCACTCACCCTCACATCAGAGGCGGATCCGAATTCTAACTGCAACCCTACTTCACCCGTACTCCTTATCAAACCCATAACCCTACCCTAGATCTGAACCTTGAATCAGATTATTCACCTTCATCGTTGCTACCCACTATGACACCCTTAATGGTGTGACTCGATCTCACACTCGCCCTCAATTTAGAATTGCAACCTAATTCTGTCCATAACCATATTATCTGCATAAACCTGCATAGACCTTTCCTTACAGAAAACTCTAACCCTGGAACAGGTTCCTTTACCTGCATGCTCACCACCAGCATTGATGTCACCGATGCCATACCTTAATGATGAAGTCCAAACTGGCCTTCACCCACACGTCAGAGTAGGATCCTCTATCTAAACATAACCACATCCACGGCATAAACTAAAACAAGTCCCTATCCCTAACCCTAGCACATACCTGTGGCCTGACCATCCATAATCTCCATGGATGTGACCCTTGCCTCATTGTAAGCCTGCAACTGAATTGGACAGTTGCCCTAACCTTGCAGAAGGACCCTCAGTCTAAACGTACCAATACCCTGCCCCTACGGCTTTCCAAAATCCTAACCCTAACCCTAGCCCTGGCTCGTGTTCCTGACACCTCACCTTGACCATTGACGTCAACCATGCCTCACCATAAACCTGATCCACCATCTTGAACTCCCTTTCTCATCAGAACTAGAAGCCAACTCTATCCATAAAGCCACTGTCTCGGCATACCAGAGAGAACAAAAAATTTTAACTCTAAAACTGGTGCCTGGACCTACACACAAAGCGTCATTATCACAAAAACCCAGGGATCTCCTCAACACGGAAACGCAAATTCACACTCGCACTCACATCAGAGGTAGACCCTAACCCTAATAATTAACTTATCCTTTCTGCACAACAGCCCTAACCTCTATATTCAAAGCCTAGCCATGACTCTTGGACCTGCCCCTTCACCATAACCGCTGGCATCACCTGCGCTTCATCGTAATCCTAATCTTCAATCCCGAACGTGCCCTCCCATCGGAGAGAAACTCGAAATTTTTCCATAAACCTATCCTTCTTCTACACCTTACAGAACACAATAAACTTACTCTAGCCCTCGGCATTTTACCTGATCCAAAACCAACAGCCTCAATGTCTGTCTTGCCGCACCATAAGCCTGAAGCTCAAGGTGGCCCTCGCCCTCACTTCAGGGTCAGATGCAAACTCTAAATGTTACTCCACATTCCTGTAAATCTTACTGAACACCTAACCCTAACCCTAGCGCGAAGCCTTGGACTAGATTCTTCACCTACAACATTGATGTCAACTAAGACACATCTTAACTCGGAGCCTGAATTTCACATTCTCAATCACAACAGAAGAGAACCCTTATTCTCTCGGTAACCGTCTCTTCCGCAGAGATTTTCTCTTACACATAGCCCTAACCCTCTCCCAGGACCCTTTCACTGAACCGCTACCATCAGCATCGACGTCTGTCATTCGTTCCCACAACCCTGAAGCTCGTTCTGGCCACTGCCCTCTTGTCAGAGTCGGATCAGAACGCTAAATGTCACTCAATTTTCCGCAGACTCCTTACCTTACAATTAATGCCAACCCTATCCCTGGTGCCAGGATCTGACACTTCACCTTCATCATTGATGTCACACTCACTTCACCTTAAACCTTAAACTTATTCTTGCCCAAAACCTCACATCAGAGGTGGATCCGAATTCTAACTGCAACCCTATCTCACCCGTACTCCTTATCGAACACATAACACTAACCCTAGATCTGACCCTTGAACCAGAATCTTCACCTTCACCGTTGCTATCAACTATGACTCCCTTAATCCTCTGACTCGATCTCACACTCACACTCAATTCAGAATTTTTCGCAAATTCTGTCCATAACCATATTTTCTGCATAGACCTCTCCTTACAGAAAACCCTAACCCTAGCCCCGGATCCTTAACCTGAATGCTCACCGTCAGCATTGGTGTCACCGATGCCACATCTTGATGATGAAGTCCAAGCTGGCCTTCACCCACACGTCAGAGTAGGATGCTTAATCTAAACATAACCACATCCAGCGCATAATCTTTAGAAAATTGCCTAACCCTAACCCTAGCACATTCCTGTGACCTGAGCCTCCAAAATCATCATGGACGTCACCCTTGCCTCACTGCGACTCAGTTGGACAGTTGCCCTAAACTTGGAGTAGGACCCTCAGTCTAAACGTACCAATTGCCTGCCCCTACAGCTTTCCAAAGACCTAACCCTAACACTGCCCATGGCTCGGGCTCCTGAGACCTCACCTTGACCATTGACGTCATCCGTGCCTCACCATAAACCTGATCCACCATCTTGCGCACCCTGTCACATCAGACTCAGAAGCTATCTCTATCCGTAAAGAGAATGTTTCTGTATACCAGAGAGAACACAGAATTTTAACCCTGCAACTGATGCCTGGACCTGTATACAGTGTGTCAGCATCGGAGACACCCAGGGATCTCCCAACACGGAAACACAATTTCACAGTCACAGTCACATCAGAGCTAGACCTTAAGTCTTATAATTAACTTATTCTTTCTGTACTAGAGCCCGAACCAGTAATTCTAACCCTAGCCATGACTCTTGGACATGCCCCTTAATCGTAACCATTGGCATCACTCACGCTTCATCGTAAACCTTTACCTCAATCCCGCACTTGCCCTCCCATCAGAGAGAAACCTGAAGCCTTTCCATAACCCTATCCTTCCTGTACACCTTACAGAACAAAACTAAACTTACTCTAGCCCTTGGGACTATACCTGAACCGACACCGTCAGCTTCAACGTCTGTCATGCCGCACCATAAGCCTGAATCTCAAGGTCGCCGTCACCCGCACGTCAGGGACAGATGCGAACTCTAAATGTAACTGCATAATCCTGTCAATCGTACTGAACACCTAACCCTCACCCTAGTGCCAAGCCCTGGACTAGATTTTTCACCCGCAGCAATGATGTCAACTAAGACACATCTTAATTCGGAGCTTGAATCTCACACTCGCACTGACATCAGAAGAGAACCCTAGTTCTTTCGGAAACCGTCTTTGCCGCACTGATTTTCTCTTACAGATAACCCTAAGCGTATCCCAGGCCCCTTTCACTGAACCGCCACCATCAGCATCGACGTCTGTCATTCCTCCCCATAATCCTGAAGCTCGTTCTGGACGCTGCCCTCATGTCAGAGTCGGATCAGTACTCTAACTGTCACTCAATCTGCAGCATACTCCTTACCTTACAACTAATGCTGACCCTATCCCTGGTACCGGGATCTGACACTTCACCTTCATCATTGTTGTGACCCTCACTTCACCTGAAACTTAAACTTATTCTTGCACTCACCCTCACATCAGAGGCGGATCCGAATTCTAACTGCAACCCTACTTCACCCGTACTCCTTATCAAACCCATAACCCTACCCTAGATCTGAACCTTGAATCAGATTATTCACCTTCATCGTTGCTACCCACTATGACACCCTTAATGGTGTGACTCGATCTCACACTCGCCCTCAATTTAGAATTGCACCCTAATTCTGTCCATAACCATATTATCTGCATAAACCTGCATAGACCTTTCCTTACAGAAAACTAACCCTGGAACAGGTTCCTTTACCTGCATGCTCACCACCAGCATTGATGTCACCGATGCCATACCTTAATGATGAAGTCCAAACTGGCCTTCACCCACACGTCAGAGTAGGATCCTCTATCTAAACATAACCACATCCACGGCATAAACTAAAACAATTCCCTATCCCTAACCCTAGCACATACCTGTGGCCTGACCATCCATAATCTCCATGGATGTGACCCTTGCCTCATTGTAAGCCTGCGACTGAATTGGACAGTTGCCCTAACCTTGCAGAAGGACCCTCAGTCTAAACGTACCAATACCCTGCCCCTACGGCTTTCCAAAATCCTAACCCTAACCCTAGCCCTGGCTCGTGGTCCTGACACCTCACCTTGATCATTGACGTCAACCATGCCTCACCATAAACCTGATCCACCATCTTGAACTCCCTTTCTCATCAGAAATAGAAGCCAACTCTATCCATAAAGCCACTGTCTCTGCATACCAGAGAGAACAAAAAATTTTAACTCTAAAACTGGTGCCTGGACCTACACACAAAGCGTCATTATCACAAATACCCAGGGATCTCCTCAACACGGAAACGCAAATTCACACTCGCACTCACATCAGAGGTAGACCCTAACCCTAATAATTAACTTATCCTTTCTGCACAACAGCCCTAACCTCTATATTCAAAGCCTAGCCATGACTCTTGGACCTGCCCCTTCACCATAACCGCTGGCATCACCTGCGCTTCATCGTAATCCTAATCTTCAATCCCGAACGTGCCCTCCCATCGTAGAGAAACTCGAAATTTTTCCATAAACCTATCCTTCTTCTACACCTTACTGAACACAATAAACTTACTCTAGCCCTCGGCATTTTACCTGATCCAAAACCAACAGCCTCAATGTCTGTCTTGCCGCACCATAAGCCTGAAGCTCAAGGTGGCCCTCGCCCTCACTTCAGGGTCAGATGCAAACTCTAAATGTTACTCCACATTCCTGTAAATCTTACTGAACACCTAACCCTAACCCTAGCGCGAAGCCTTGGACTAGATTCTTCACCTACAACATTGATGTCAACTAAGACACATCTTAACTCGGAGCCTGAATTTCACATTCTCAATCACAACAGAAGAGAACCCTTATTCTCTCGGTAACCGTCTCTTCCGCAGAGATTTTCTCTCACAGATAGCCCTAACCCTCTCCCAGGACCCTTTCACTGAACCGCTACCATCAGCATCGACGTCTGTCATTCGTTCCCACAACCCTGAAGCTCGTTCTGGCCACAGCCCTCTTGTCAGAGTCGGATCAGAACGCAATATGTCACTCAATTTTCTGCAGACTCCTTACCTTACAACTAATGCCAACCCTATCCCTGGTGCCAGGATCTGACACTTCACCTTCATCATTGATGTCACACTCACTTCACCTTAAACCTTAAACTTATTCTTGCCCAAAACCTCACATCAGAGGTGGATCCGAATTCTAACTGCAACCCTATCTCACCCGTACTCCTTATCGAACACATAACACTAACCCTAGATCTGACCCTTGAACCAGAATCTTCACCTTCACCGTTGCTATCAACTATGACTCCCTTAATCCTCTGACTCGATCTCACACTCACACTCAATTCAGAATTTTTCGCAAATTCTGTCCATAACCATATTTTCTGCATAGACCTCTCCTTACAGAAAACCCTAACCCTAGCCCCGGATCCTTAACCTGAATGCTCACCGTCAGCATTGGTGTCACCGATGCCACATCTTGATGATGAAGTCCAAGCTGGCCTTCACCCACACGTCAGAGTAGGATGCTTAATCTAAACATAACCACATCCAGCGCATAATCTTTAGAAAATTGCCTAACCCTAACCCTAGCACATTCCTGTGACCTGAGCCTCCAAAATCATCATGGACGTCACCCTTGCCTCACTGCGACTCAGTTGGACAGTTGCCCTAAACTTGGAGTAGGACCCTCAGTCTAAACGTACCAATTGCCTGCCCCTACAGCTTTCCAAAGACCTAACCCTAACACTGCCCATGGCTCGGGCTCCTGAGACCTCACCTTGACCATTGACGTCATCCGTGCCTCACCATAAACCTGATCCACCATCTTGCGCACCCTGTCACATCAGACTCAGAAGCTATCTCTATCCGTAAAGAGAATGTTTCTGTATACCAGAGAGAACACAGAATTTTAACCCTGCAACTGATGCCTGGACCTGTATACAGTGTGTCAGCATCGGAGACACCCAGGGATCTCCCAACACGGAAACACAATTTCACAGTCACAGTCACATCAGAGCTAGACCTTAAGTCTTATAATTAACTTATTCTTTCTGTACTAGAGCCCGAACCAGTAATTCTAAACCTAGCCATGACTCTTGGACATGCCCCTTAATCGTAACCATTGGCATCACTCACGCTTCATCGTAAACCTTAACCTCAATCCCGCACTTGCCCTCCCATCAGAGAGAAACCTGAAGCCTTTCCATAACCCTATCCTTCCTGTACACCTTACAGAACAAAACTAAACTTACTCTAGCCCTTGGGACTATACCTGAACCGACACCATCAGCTTCAACGTCTGTCATGCCGCACCATAAGCCTGAATCTCAAGGTCGCCGTCACCCGCACGTCAGGGACAGATGCGAACTCTAAATGTAACTGCATAATCCTGTCAATCGTACTGAACACCTAACCCTCACCCTAGTGCCAAGCCCTGGACTAGATTTTTCACCCGCAGCAATGATGTCAACTACGACACATCTTAATTCGGAGCTTGAATCTCACACTCGCACTGACATCAGAAGAGAACCCTAGTTCTTTCGGAAACCGTCTTTGCCGCACTGATTTTCTCTTACAGATAACCCTAAGCGTATCCCAGGCCCCTTTCACTGAACCGCCACCATCAGCATCGACGTCTGTCATTCCTCCCCATAATCCTGAAGCTCGTTCTGGACGCTGCCCTCATGTCAGAGTCGGATCAGTACTCTAACTGTCACTCAATCTGAAGCATACTCCTTACCTTACAACTAATGCTGACCCTATCCCTGGTACCGGGATCTGACACTTCACCTTCATCATTCTTGTGAACCTCACTTCACCTGAAACTTAAACTTATTCTTGCACTCACCCTCACATCAGAGGCGGATCCGAATTCTAACTGCAACCCTACTTCACCCGTACTCCTTATCAAACCCATAACCCTACCCTAGATCTGAACCTTGAATCAGATTATTCACCTTCATCGTTGCTACCCACTATGACACCCTTAATGGTGTGACTCGATCTCACACTCGCCCTCAATTTAGAATTGCACCCTAATTCTGTCCATAACCATATTATCTGCATAAACCTGCATAGACCTTTCCTTACAGAAAATTCTAACCCTGGAACAGGTTCCTTTACCTGCATGCTCACCACCAGCATTGATGTCACCGATGCCATACCTTAATGATGAAGTCCAAACTGGCCTTCACCCACACGTCAGAGTAGGATCCTCTATCTAAACATAACCACATCCACGGCATAAACTAAAACAATTCCCTATCCCTAACCCTAGCACATACCTGTGGCCTGACCATCCATAATCTCCATGGCTGTGACCCTTGCCTCATTGTAAGCCTGCGACTGAATTGGACAGTTGCCCTAACCTTGCAGAAGGACCCTCAGTCTAAACGTACCAATACCTTGCCCCTACGGCTTTCCAAAATCCTAACCCTAACCCTAGCCCTGGCTCGTGGTCCTGACACCTCACTTGACCATTGACGTCAACCATGCCTCACCATAAACCTGATCCACCATCTTGAACTCCCTTTCTCATCAGAACTAGAAGCCAACTCTATCCATAAAGCCACTGTCTCTGCATACCAGAGAGAACAAAAAATTTTAACTCTAAAACTGGTGCCTGGACCTACACACAAAGCGTCATTATCACAAATACCCAGGGATCTCCTCAACACGGAAACGCAAATTCACACTCGCACTCACATCAGAGGTAGACCCTAACCCTAATAATTAACTTATCCTTTCTGCACAACAGCCCTAACCTCTATATTCAAAGCCTAGCCATGACTCTTGGACCTGCCCCTTCACCATAACTGCTGGCATCACGTGCGCTTCATCGTAATCCTAATCTTCAATCCCGAACGTGCCCTCCCATCGGAGAGAAACTCGAAATTTTTCCATAAACCTATCCTTCTTCTACACCTTACAGAACACAATAAACTTACTCTAGCCCTCGGCATTTTACCTGATCCAAAACCAACAGCCTCAGTGTCTGTCTTGCCGCACCATAAGCCTGAAGCTCAAGGTGGCCCTCGCCCTCACTTCAGGGTCAGATGCAAACTCTAAATGTTACTCCACATTCCTGTAAATCTTACTGAACACCTAACCCCAACCCTAGCGCGAAGCCTTGGACTAGATTCTTCACCTACAACAGTGATGTCAACTAAGACACATCTTAACTCGGAGCCTGAATTTCACATTCTCAATCACAACGGAAGAGAACCCTTATTCTCTCGGTAACCGTCTCTTCCGCAGAGATTTTCTCTTACACATAGCCGTAACCCTCTCCCAGGACCCTTTCACTGAACCGCTACCATCAGCATCGACGTCTGTCATTCGTTCCCACAACCCTGAAGCTCGTTCTGGCCACTGCCCTCTTGTCAGAGTCGGATCAGAACGCTAAATGTCACTCAATTTTCCGCAGACTCCTTACCTTACAACTAATGCCAACCCTATCCCTGGTGCCAGGATCTGACACTTCACCTTCGTCATTGATGTCACACTCACTTCACCTTAAACCTTAAACTTATTCTTGCCCAAAACCTCACATCAGAGGTGGATCCGAATTCTAACTGCAACCCTATCTCACCTGTACTCCTTATCGAACACATAACACTAACCCTAGATCTGACCCTTGAACCAGAATCTTCACCTTCACCGTTGCTATCAACTATGACTCCCTTAATCCTCTGACTCGATCTCACACTCACACTCAATTCAGAATTTTTCGCAAATTCTGTCCATAACCATATTTTCTGCATAGACCGCTCCTTACAGAAAACCCTAACCCTAGCCCCGGATCCTTAACCTGAATGCTCACCGTCAGCATTGGTGTCACCGATGCCACATCTTGATGATGAAGTCCAAGCTGGCCTTCACCCACACGTCAGAGTAGGATGCTTAATCTAAACATAACCACATCCACCGCATAAACTTTAGACAATTGCCTAACCCTAACCCTAGCACATTCCTGTGACCTGATCCTCCAAAATCATCATGGACGTCACCCTTGCCTCACTGCGACTCAGTTGGACAGTTGCCCTAAACTTGGAGAAGGACCCTCAGTCTAAACGTACCAATTGCCTGCCCCTACAGCTTTCCAAAGACCTAACCCTAACACTACCCCTGGCTCGGGCTCCTGAGACCTCACCTTGACCATTGACGTCATCCGTGCCTCACCATAAACCTGATCCACCATCTTGCGCACCCTGTCACATCAGACTCAGAAGCTATCTCTATCCGTAAAGAGAATGTTTCTGTATACCAGAGAGAACACAGAATTTTAACCCTGCAACTGATGCCTGGACCTGTATACAGTGTGTCAGCATCGGAGACACCCAGGGATCTCCCAACACGGAAACACAATTTCACAGTCACAGTCACAACAGAGCTAGACCTTAAGTCTTATAATTAACTTATTCTTTCTGTACTAGAGCCCGAACCAGTAATTCTAACCCTAGCCATGACTCTTGGACATGCCCCTTAATCGTAACCATTGGCATCACTCACGCTTCATCGTAAACCTTTACCTCAATCCCGCACTTGCCCTCCCATCAGAGAGAAACCTGAAGCCTTTCCATAACCCTATCCTTCCTGTACACCTTACAGAACAAAACTAAACTTACTCTAGCCCTTGGGACTATACCTGAACCGACACCATCAGCTTCAACGTCTGTCATGCCGCACCATAAGCCTGAATCTCAAGGTCGCCGTCACCCGCACGTCAGGGACAGATGCGAACTCTAAATGTAACTGCATAATCCTGTCAATCGTACTGAACACCTAACCCTAACCCTAGTGCCAAGCCCTGGACTAGATTTTTCACCCGCAGCAATGATGTAAACTACGACACATCTTAATTCGGAGCTTGAATCTCACACTCGCACTGACATCAGAAGAGAACCCTAGTTCTTTCGGAAACCGTCTTTTCCGCACTGATTTTCTCTTACAGATAACCCTAAGCGTATCCCAGGCTCCTTTCACTGAACCGCCACCATCAGCATCGACGTCTGTCATTCCTCCCCATAATCCTGAAGCTCGTTCTGGACGCTGCCCTCATGTCAGAATCGGATCAGTACTCTAACTGTCACTCAATCTGCAGCATACTCCTTACCTTACAACTAATGCTGTCCCTATCCCTGGTACCGGGATCTGACACTTCACCTTCATCATTGTTGTGACCCTCACTTCACCTGAAACTTAAACTTATTCTTGCACTCACCCTCACATCAGAGGCGGATCCGAATTCTAACTGCAACCCTACTTCACCCGTACTCCTTATCAAACCCATAACCCTACCCTAGATCTGAACCTTGAATCAGATTATTCACCTTCATCGTTGCTACCCACTATGACACCCTTAATGGTGTGACTCGATCTCACACTCGCCCTCAATTTAGAATTGCACCCTAATTCTGTCCATAACCATATTATCTGCATAAACCTGCATAGACCTTTCCTTACAGAAAACTCTAACCCTGGAACAGGTTCCTTTACCTGCATGCTCACCACCAGCATTGATGTCACCGATGCCATACCTTAATGATGAAGTCCAAACTGGCCTTCACCCACACGTCAGAGTAGGATCCTCTATCTAAACATAACCACATCCACGGCATAAACTAAAACAATTCCCTATCCCTAACCCTAGCACATACCTGTGGCCTGACCATCCATAATCTCCATGGATGTGACCCTTGCCTCATTGTAAGCCTGCGACTGAATTGGACAGTTGCCCTAACCTTGCAGAAGGACCCTCAGTTTAAAAGTACCAATACCCTGCCCCTACGGCTTTCCAAAATCCTAACCCTAACCCTAGCCCTGGCTCGTGGTCCTGACACCTCACCTTGACCATTGACGTCAACCATGCCTCACCATAAACCTGATCCACCATCTTGAACTCCCTTTCTCATCAGAAATAGAAGCCAACTCTATCCATAAAGCCACTGTCTCTGCATACCAGAGAGAAAAAAAATTTTAACTCTAAAACTGGTGCCTGGACCTACACACAAAGCGTCATTATCACAAACACCCAGGGATCTCCTCAACACGGAAACGCAAATTCACACTCGCAGTCACATCAGAGGTAGACCCTAACCCTAATAATTAACTTATCCTTTCTGCACAACAGCCCTAACCTCTATATTCAAAGCCTAGTCATGACTCTTGGACCTGCCCCTTCACCATAACCGTTGGCATCACATGCGCTTCATCGTAATCCTAATCTTCAATCCCGAACGTGCCCTCCCATCGGAGAGAAACTCGAAATTTTTCCATAAACCTATCCTTCTTCTACACCTTACAGAACACAATAAACTTACTCTAGCCCTCGGCATTTTACCTGATCCAAAACCAACAGCCTCAATGTCTGTCTTGCCGCACCATAAGCCTGAAGCTCAAGGTGGCCCTCGCCCTCACTTCAGGGTCAGATGCAAACTCTAAATGTTACTCCACATTCCTGTAAATCTTACTGAACACCTAACCCTAACCCTAGCGCGAAGCCTTGGACTAGATTCTTCACCTACAACATTGATGTCAACTAAGACACATCTTAACTCGGAGCCTGAATTTCACATTCTCAATCACAACAGAAGAGAACCCTTATTCTCTCAGTAACCGTCTCTTCCGCAGAGATTTTCTCTTACAGATAGCCCTAACCCTCTCCCAGGACCCTTTCACTGAACCGCTACCATCAGCATCGACGTCTGTCATTCGTTCCCACAACCCTGAAGCTCGTTCTGGCCACTGCCCTCTTGTCAGAGTCGGATCAGAACGCTAAATGTCACTCAATTTTCCGCAGACTCCTTACCTTACAACTAATGCCAACCCTATCCCTGGTGCCAGGATCTGACACTTCACCTTCATCATTGATGTCACACTCACTTCACCTTAAACCTTAAACTTATTCTTGCCCAAAACCTCACATCAGAGGTGGATCCGAATTCTAACTGCAACCCTATCTCACCCGTACTCCTTATCGAACACATAACACTAACCCTAGATCTGACCCTTTAACCAGAATCTTCACCTTCACCGTTGCTATCAACTATGACTCCCTTAATCCTCTGACTCGATCTCACACTCACACTCAATTCAGAATTTTTCGCAAATTCTGTCCATAACCATATTTTCTGCATAGACCTCTCCTTACAGAAAACCCTAACCCTAGCCCTGGATCCTTAACCTGAATGCTCACCGTCAGCATTGGTGTCACCGATGCCACATCTTGATGATGAAGTCCAAGCTGGCCTTCACCCACACGTCAGAGTAGGATGCTTAATCTAAACATAACCACATCCACCGCATAAACTTTAGACAATTGCCTAACCCTAACCCTAGCACATTCCTGTGACCTGATCCTCCAAAATCATCATGGACGTCACCCTTGCCTCACTGCGACTCAGTTGGACAGTTGCCCTAAACTTGGAGAAGGACCCTCAGTCTAAACGTACCAATTGCCTGCCCCTACAGCTTTCCAAAGACCTAACCCTAACACTACCCCTGGCTCGGGCTCCTGAGACCTCACCTTGACCATTGACGTCATCCGTGCCTCACCATAAACCTGATCCACCATCTTGCGCACCCTGTCACATCAGACTCAGAAGCTATCTCTATCCGTAAAGAGAATGTTTCTGTATACCAGAGAGAACACAGAATTTTAACCCTGCAACTGATGCCTGGACCTGTATACAGTGTGTCAGCATCGGAGACACCCAGGGATCTCCCAACACGGAAACACAATTTCACAGTCACAGTCACATCAGAACTAGACCTTAAGTCTTATAATTAACTTATTCTTTCTGTACTAGAGCACGAACCAGTAATTCTAACCCTAGCCATGACTCTTGGACATGCCCCTTAATCGTAACCATTGGCATCACTCACGCTTCATCGTAATCCTTTACCTCAATCCCGCACTTGCCCTCCCATCAGAGAGAAACCTGAAGCCTTTCCATAACCCTATCCTTCCTGTACACCTTACAGAACAAAACTAAACTTACTCTAGCCCTTGGGACTATACCTGAACCGACACCATCAGCTTCAACGTCTGTCATGCCGCACCATAAGCCTGAATCTCAAGGTCGCCGTCACCCTCACGTCAGGGACAGATGCGAACTCTAAATGTAACTGCATAATCCTGTCAATCGTACTGAACACCTAACCCTAACCCTAGTGCCAAGCCCTGGACTAGATTTTTCACCCGCAGCAATGATGTCAACTACGACACATCTTAATTCGGAGCTTGAATCTCACACTCGCACTGACATCAGAAGAGAACCCTAGTTCTTTCGGAAACCGTCTTTTCCGCACTGATTTTCTCTTACAGATAACCCTAAGCGTATCCCAGGCTCCTTTCACTGAACCGCCACCATCAGCATCGACGTCTGTCATTCCTCCCCATAATCCTGAAGCTCGTTCTGGACGCTGCCCTCATGTCAGAGTCGGATCAGTACTCTAACTGTCACTCAATCTGCAGCATACTCCTTACCTTACAACTAATGCTGACCCTATCCCTGTTTCCGGGATCTGATACTTCAACTTCATCATTGTTGTGACCCTCACTTCACCTGAAACTTAAACTTATTCTTGCACTCACCCTCACATCAGAGGCGGATCCGAATTCTAACTGCAACCCTACTTCACCCGTACTCCTTATCAAACCCATAACCCTACCCTAGATCTGAACTTTGAATCAGATTATTCACCTTCATCGTTGCTACCCACTATGACACCCTTAATGGTGTGACTCGATCTCACACTCGCCCTCAATTTAGAATTGCACCCTAATTCTGTCCATAACCATATTATCTGCATAAACCTGCATAGACTTTTCCTTACAGAAAACTCTAACCCTGGAACAGGTTCCTTTACCTGCATGCTCACCACCAGCATTGATGTCACCGATGCCATACCTTAATGATGAAGTCCAAACTGGCCTTCACCCACACGTCAGAGTAGGATCCTCTATCTAAACATAACCACATCCACGGCATAAACAAAAACAATTCCCTATCCCTAACCCTAGCACATACCTGTGGCCTGACCATCCATAATCTCCATGGATGTGACCCTTGCCTCATTGTAAGCCTGCGACTGAATTGGACAGTTGCCCTAACCTTGCAGAAGGACCCTCAGTCTAAACGTACCAATACCCTGCCCCTACGGCTTTCCAAAATCCTAACCCTAACCCTAGCCCTGGCTCGTGGTCCTGACACCTCACCTTGACCATTGACGTCAACCATGCCTCACCATAAACCTGATCCACCATCTTGAACTCCCTTTCTCATCAGAAATAGAAGCCAACTCTATCCATAAAGCCACTGTCTCTGCATACCAGAGAGAACAAAAAATTTTAACTCTAAAACTGGTGCCTGGACCTACACACAAAGCGTCATTATCACAAACACCCAGGGATCTCCTCAACACGGAAACGCAAATTCACACTCGCACTCACATCAGAGGTAGACCCTAACCCTAATAATTAACTTATCCTTTCTGCACAACAGCCCTAACCTCTATATTCAAAGCCTAGCCATGACTCTTGGACCTGCCCCTTCACCATAACCGTTGGCATCACCTGCGCTTCATCGTAATCCTAATCTTCAATCCCGAACGTGCCCTCCCATCGGAGAGAAACTCGAAATTTTTCCATAAACCTATCCTTCTTCTACACCTTACAGAACACAATAAACTTACTCTAGCCCTCGGCATTTTACCTGATCCAAAACCAACAGCCTCAATGTCTGTCTTGCCGCACCATAAGCCTGAAGCTCAAGGTGGCCCTCGCCCTCACTTCAGGGTCAGATGCAATCTCTAAATGTTACTCCACATTCCTGTAAATCTTCCTGAACACCTAACCCTAACCCTAGCGCGAAGCCTTGGACTAGATTCTTCACCTACAACATTGATGTCAACTAAGACACATCTTAACTCGGAGACTGAATTTCACATTCTCAATCACAACAGAAGAGAACCCTTATTCTCTCGGTAACCGTCTCTTCCGCAGAGATTTTCTCTCACAGATAGCCCTAACCCTCTCCCAGGACCCTTTCACTGAACCGCTACCATCAGCATCGACGTCTGTCATTCGTTCCCACAACCCTGAAGCTCGTTCTGGCCACTGCCCTCTTGTCAGAGTCGGATCAGAACGCTAAATGTCACTCAATTTTCCGCAGACTCCTTACCTTACTACTAATGCCAACCCTATCCCTGGTGCCAGGATCTGACACTTCACCTTCATCATTGATGTCACACTCACTTCACCTTAAACCTTAAACTTATTCTTGCCCAAAACCTCACATCAGAGGTGGATCCGAATTCTAACTGCAACCCTATCTCACCCGTACTCCTTATCGAACACATAACACTAACCCTAGATCTGACCCTTGAACCAGAATCTTCACCTTCACCGTTGCTATCAACTATGACTCCCTTAATCCTCTGACTCGATCTCACACTCACACTCAATTCAGAATTTTTCGCAAATTCTGTCCATAACCATATTTTCTGCATAGACCTCTCCTTACAGAAAACCCTAACCCTAGCCCCGGATCCTTAACCTGAATGCTCACCGTCAGCATTGGTGTCACCGATGCCACATCTTGATGATGAAGTCCAAGCTGGCCTTCACCCACACGTCAGAGTAGGATGCTTAATCTAAACATAACCACATCCACCGCATAAACTTTAGACAATTGCCTAACCCTAACCCTAGCACATTCCTGTGACCTGATCCTCCAAAATCATCATGGACGTCACCCTTGCCTCACTGCGACTCAGTTGGACAGTTGCCCTAAACTTGGAGAAGGACCCTCAGTCTAAACGTACCAATTGCCTGCCCCTACAGCTTTCCAAAGACCTAACCCTAACACTACCCCTGGCTCGGGCTCCTGAGACCTCACCTTGACCATTGACGTCATCCGTGCCTCACCATAAACCTGATCCACCATCTTGCGCACCCTGTCACATCAGACTCAGAAGCTATCTCTATCCGTAAAGAGAATGTTTCTGTATACCAGAGAGAACACAGAATTTTAACCCTGCAACTGATGCCTGGACCTGTATACAGTGTGTCAGCATCGGAGACACCCAGGGATCTCCCAACACGGAAACACAATTTCACAGTCACAGTCACATCAGAGCTAGACCTTAAGTCTTATAATTAACTTATTCTTTCTGTACTAGAGCCCGAACCAGTAATTCTAACCCTAGCCATGACTCTTGGACATGCCCCTTAATCGTAACCATTGGCATCACTCACGCTTCATCGTAATCCTTTACCTCAATCCCGCACTTGCCCTCCCATCAGAGAGAAACCTGAAGCCTTTCCATAACCCTATCCTTCCTGTACACCTTACAGAACAAAACTAAACTTACTCTAGCCCTTGGGACTATACCTGAACCGACACCATCAGCTTCAACGTCTGTCATGCCGCACCATAAGCCTGAATCTCAAGGTCGCCGTCACCCGCACGTCAGGGACAGATGCGAACTCTAAATGTAACTGCATAATTCTGTCAATCGTACTGAACACCTAACCCTAACCCTAGTGCCAAGCCCTGGACTAGATTTTTCACCCGCAGCAATGATGTCAACTACGACACATCTTAATTCGGAGCTTGAATCTCACACTCGCACTGACATCAGAAGAGAACCCTAGTTCTTTCGGAAACCGTCTTTTCCGCACTGATTTTCTCTTACAGATAACCCTAAGCGTATCCCAGGCTCCTTTCACTGAACCGCCACCATCAGCATCGACGTCTGTCATTCCTCCCCATAATCCTGAAGCTCGTTCTGGACGGTGCCCTCATGTCAGAGTCGGATCAGTACTCTAACTGTCACTCAATCTGCAGCATACTCCTTACCTTACAACTAATGCTGACCCTATCCCTGGTACCGGGATCTGACACTTCACCTTCATCATTGTTGTGACCCTCACTTCACCTGAAACTTAAACTTATTCTTGCACTCACCCTCACATCAGAGGCGGATCCGAATTCTAACTGCAACCCTACTTCACCCGTACTCCTTATCAAACCCATAACCCTACCCTAGATCTGAACCTTGAATCAGATTATTCACCTTCATCGTTGCTACCCACTATGACACCCTTAATGGTGTGACTCGATCTCACACTCGCCCTCAATTTAGAATTGCACCCTAATTCTGTCCATAACCATATTATCTGCATAAACCTGCATAGACCTTTCCTTACAGAAAACTCTAACCCTGGAACAGGTTCCTTTACCTGCATGCTCACCACCAGCGTTGATGTCACCGATGCCATACCTTAATGATGAAGTCCAAACTGGCCTTCACCCACACGTCAGAGTAGGATCCTCTATCTAAACATAACCACATCCACGGCATAAACAAAAACAATTCCCTATCCCTAACCCTAGCACATACCTGTGGCCTGACCATCCATAATCTCCATGGATGTGACCCTTGCCTCATTGTAAGCCTGCGACTGAATTGGACGGTTGCCCTAACCTTGCAGAAGGACCCTCAGTCTAAACGTACCAATACCCTGCCCCTACGGCTTTCCAAAATCCTAACCCTAACCCTAGCCCTGGCTCGTGGTCCTGACACCTCACCTTGACCATTGACGTCAACCATGCCTCACCATAAACCTGATCCACCATCTTGAACTCCCTTTCTCATCAGAAATAGAAGCCAACTCTATCCATAAAGCCACTGTCTCTGCATACCAGAGAGAACAAAAAATTTTAACTCTAAAACTGGTGCCTGGACCTACACACAAAGCGTCATTATCACAAACACCCAGGGATCTCCTCAACACGGAAACGCAAATTCACACTCGCACTCACATCAGAGGTAGACCCTAACCCTAATAATTAACTTATCCTTTCTGCACAACAGCCCTAACCTCTATATTCAAAGCCTAGCCATGACTCTTGGACCTGCCCCTTCACCATAACCGTTGGCATCACCTGCGCTTCATCGTAATCCTAATCTTCAATCCCGAACGTGCCCTCCCATCGGAGAGAAACTCGAAATTTTTCCATAAACCTATCCTTCTTCTACACCTTACAGAACACAATAAACTTACTCTAGCCCTCGGCATTTTACCTGATCCAAAACCAACAGCCTCAATGTCTGTCTTGCCGCACCATAAGCCTGAAGCTCAAGGTGGCCCTCGCCCTCACTTCAGGGTCAGATGCAATCTCTAAATGTTACTCCACATTCCTGTAAATCTTCCTGAACACCTAACCCTAACCCTAGCGCGAAGCCTTGGACTAGATTCTTCACCTACAACATTGATGTCAACTAAGACACATCTTAACTCGGAGACTGAATTTCACATTCTCAATCACAACAGAAGAGAACCCTTATTCTCTCGGTAACCGTCTCTTCCGCAGAGATTTTCTCTCACAGATAGCCCTAACCCTCTCCCAGGACCCTTTCACTGAACCGCTACCATCAGCATCGACGTCTGTCATTCGTTCCCACAACCCTGAAGCTCGTTCTGGCCACTGCCCTCTTGTCAGAGTCGGATCAGAACGCTAAATGTCACTCAATTTTCCGCAGACTCCTTACCTTACAACTAATGCCAACCCTATCCCTGGTGCCAGGATCTGACACTTCACCTTCATCATTGATGTCACACTCACTTCACCTTAAACCTTAAACTTATTCTTGCCCAAAACCTCACATCAGAGGTGGATCCGAATTCTAACTGCAACCCTATCTCACCCGTACTCCTTATCGAACACATAACACTAACCCTAGATCTGACCCTTGAACCAGAATCTTCACCTTCACCGTTGCTATCAACTATGACTCCCTTAATCCTCTGACTCGATCTCACACTCACACTCAATTCAGAATTTTTCGCAAATTCTGTCCATAACCATATTTTCTGCATAGACCTCTCCTTACAGAAAACCCTAACCCTAGCCCCGGATCCTTAACCTGAATGCTCACCGTCAGCATTGGTGTCACCGATGCCACATCTTGATGATGAAGTCCAAGCTGGCCTTCACCCACACGTCAGAGTAGGATGCTTAATCTAAACATAACCACATCCACCGCATAAACTTTAGACAATTGCCTAACCCTAACCCTAGCACATTCCTGTGACCTGATCCTCCAAAATCATCATGGACGTCACCCTTGCCTCACTGCGACTCAGTTGGACAGTTGCCCTAAACTTGGAGAAGGACCCTCAGTCTAAACGTACCAATTGCCTGCCCCTACAGCTTTCCAAAGACCTAACCCTAACACTACCCCTGGCTCGGGCTCCTGAGACCTCACCTTGACCATTGACGTCATCCGTGCCTCACCATAAACCTGATCCACCATCTTGCGCACCCTGTCACATCAGACTCAGAAGCTATCTCTATCCGTAAAGAGAATGTTTCTGTATACCAGAGAGAACACAGAATTTTAACCCTGCAACTGATGCCTGGACCTGTATACAGTGTGTCAGCATCGGAGACACCCAGGGATCTCCCAACACGGAAACACAATTTCACAGTCACAGTCACATCAGAGCTAGACCTTAAGTCTTATAATTAACTTATTCTTTCTGTACTAGAGCCCGAACCAGTAATTCTAACCCTAGCCATGACTCTTGGACATGCCCCTTAATCGTAACCATTGGCATCACTCACGCTTCATCGTAATCCTTTACCTCAATCCCGCACTTGCCCTCCCATCAGAGAGAAACCTGAAGCCTTTCCATAACCCTATCCTTCCTGTACACCTTACAGAACAAAACTAAACTTACTCTAGCCCTTGGGACTATACCTGAACCGACACCATCAGCTTCAACGTCTGTCATGCCGCACCATAAGCCTGAATCTCAAGGTCGCCGTCACCCGCACGTCAGGGACAGATGCGAACTCTAAATGTAACTGCATAATTCTGTCAATCGTACTGAACACCTAACCCTAACCCTAGTGCCAAGCCCTGGACTAGATTTTTCACCCGCAGCAATGATGTCAACTACGACACATCTTAATTCGGAGCTTGAATCTCACACTCGCACTGACATCAGAAGAGAACCCTAGTTCTTTCGGAAACCGTCTTTTCCGCACTGATTTTCTCTTACAGATAACCCTAAGCGTATCCCAGGCTCCTTTCACTGAACCGCCACCATCAGCATCGACGTCTGTCATTCCTCCCCATAATCCTGAAGCTCGTTCTGGACGGTGCCCTCATGTCAGAGTCGGATCAGTACTCTAACTGTCACTCAATCTGCAGCATACTCCTTACCTTACAACTAATGCTGACCCTATCCCTGGTACCGGGATCTGACACTTCACCTTCATCATTGTTGTGACCCTCACTTCACCTGAAACTTAAACTTATTCTTGCACTCACCCTCACATCAGAGGCGGATCCGAATTCTAACTGCAACCCTACTTCACCCGTACTCCTTATCAAACCCATAACCCTACCCTAGATCTGAACCTTGAATCAGATTATTCACCTTCATCGTTGCTACCCACTATGACACCCTTAATGGTGTGACTCGATCTCACACTCGCCCTCAATTTAGAATTGCACCCTAATTCTGTCCATAACCATATTATCTGCATAAACCTGCATAGACCTTTCCTTACAGAAAACTCTAACCCTGGAACAGGTTCCTTTACCTGCATGCTCACCACCAGCATTGATGTCACCGATGCCATACCTTAATGATGAAGTCCAAACTGGCCTTCACCCACACGTCAGAGTAGGATCCTCTATCTAAACATAACCACATCCACGGCATAAACAAAAACAATTCCCTATCCCTAACCCTAGCACATACCTGTGGCCTGACCATCCATAATCTCCATGGATGTGACCCTTGCCTCATTGTAAGCCTGCGACTGAATTGGACAGTTGCCCTAACCTTGCAGAAGGACCCTCAGTCTAAACGTACCAATACCCTGCCCCTACGGCTTTCCAAAATCCTAACCCTAACCCTAGCCCTGGCTCGTGGTCCTGACACCTCACCTTGACCATTGACGTCAACCATGCCTCACCATAAACCTGATCCACCATCTTGAACTCCCTTTCTCATCAGAAATAGAAGCCAACTCTATCCATAAAGCCACTGTCTCTGCATACCAGAGAGAACAAAAAATTTTAACTCTAAAACTGGTGCCTGGACCTACACACAAAGCGTCATTATCACAAACACCCAGGGATCTCCTCAACACGGAAACGCAAATTCACACTCGCACTCACATCAGAGGTAGACCCTAACCCTAATAATTAACTTATCCTTTCTGCACAACAGCCCTAACCTCTATATTCAAAGCCTAGCCATGACTCTTGGACCTGCCCCTTCACCATAACCGTTGGCATCACCTGCGCTTCATCGTAATCCTAATCTTCAATCCCGAACGTGCCCTCCCATCGGAGAGAAACTCGAAATTTTTCCATAAACCTATCCTTCTTCTACACCTTACAGAACACAATAAACTTACTCTAGCCCTCGGCATTTTACCTGATCCAAAACCAACAGCCTCAATGTCTGTCTTGCCGCACCATAAGCCTGAAGCTCAAGGTGGCCCTCGCCCTCACTTCAGGGTCAGATGCAATCTCTAAATGTTACTCCACATTCCTGTAAATCTTCCTGAACACCTAACCCTAACCCTAGCGCGAAGCCTTGGACTAGATTCTTCACCTACAACATTGATGTCAACTAAGACACATCTTAACTCGGAGACTGAATTTCACATTCTCAATCACAACAGAAGAGAACCCTTATTCTCTCGGTAACCGTCTCTTCCGCAGAGATTTTCTCTCACAGATAGCCCTAACCCTCTCCCAGGACCCTTTCACTGAACCGCTACCATCAGCATCGACGTCTGTCATTCGTTCCCACAACCCTGAAGCTCGTTCTGGCCACTGCCCTCTTGTCAGAGTCGGATCAGAACGCTAAATGTCACTCAATTTTCCGCAGACTCCTTACCTTACAACTAATGCCAACCCTATCCCTGGTGCCAGGATCTGACACTTCACCTTCATCATTGATGTCACACTCACTTCACCTTAAACCTTAAACTTATTCTTGCCCAAAACCTCACATCAGAGGTGGATCCGAATTCTAACTGCAACCCTATCTCACCCGTACTCCTTATCGAACACATAACACTAACCCTAGATCTGACCCTTGAACCAGAATCTTCACCTTCACCGTTGCTATCAACTATGACTCCCTTAATCCTCTGACTCGATCTCACACTCACACTCAATTCAGAATTTTTCGCAAATTCTGTCCATAACCATATTTTCTGCATAGACCTCTCCTTACAGAAAACCCTAACCCTAGCCCCGGATCCTTAACCTGAATGCTCACCGTCAGCATTGGTGTCACCGATGCCACATCTTGATGATGAAGTCCAAGCTGGCCTTCACCCACACGTCAGAGTAGGATGCTTAATCTAAACATAACCACATCCACCGCATAAACTTTAGACAATTGCCTAACCCTAACCCTAGCACATTCCTGTGACCTGATCCTCCAAAATCATCATGGACGTCACCCTTGCCTCACTGCGACTCAGTTGGACAGTTGCCCTAAACTTGGAGAAGGACCCTCAGTCTAAACGTACCAATTGCCTGCCCCTACAGCTTTCCAAAGACCTAACCCTAACACTACCCCTGGCTCGGGCTCCTGAGACCTCACCTTGACCATTGACGTCATCCGTGCCTCACCATAAACCTGATCCACCATCTTGCGCACCCTGTCACATCAGACTCAGAAGCTATCTCTATCCGTAAAGAGAATGTTTCTGTATACCAGAGAGAACACAGAATTTTAACCCTGCAACTGATGCCTGGACCTGTATACAGTGTGTCAGCATCGGAGACACCCAGGGATCTCCCAACACGGAAACACAATTTCACAGTCACAGTCACATCAGAGCTAGACCTTAAGTCTTATAATTAACTTATTCTTTCTGTACTAGAGCCCGAACCAGTAATTCTAACCCTAGCCATGACTCTTGGACATGCCCCTTAATCGTAACCATTGGCATCACTCACGCTTCATCGTAATCCTTTACCTCAATCCCGCACTTGCCCTCCCATCAGAGAGAAACCTGAAGCCTTTCCATAACCCTATCCTTCCTGTACACCTTACAGAACAAAACTAAACTTACTCTAGCCCTTGGGACTATACCTGAACCGACACCATCAGCTTCAACGTCTGTCATGCCGCACCATAAGCCTGAATCTCAAGGTCGCCGTCACCCGCACGTCAGGGACAGATGCGAACTCTAAATGTAACTGCATAATTCTGTCAATCGTACTGAACACCTAACCCTAACCCTAGTGCCAAGCCCTGGACTAGATTTTTCACCCGCAGCAATGATGTCAACTACGACACATCTTAATTCGGAGCTTGAATCTCACACTCGCACTGACATCAGAAGAGAACCCTAGTTCTTTCGGAAACCGTCTTTTCCGCACTGATTTTCTCTTACAGATAACCCTAAGCGTATCCCAGGCTCCTTTCACTGAACCGCCACCATCAGCATCGACGTCTGTCATTCCTCCCCATAATCCTGAAGCTCGTTCTGGACGCTGCCCTCATGTCAGAGTCGGATCAGTACTCTAACTATCACTCAATCTGCAGCATACTCCTTACCTTACAACTAATGCTGACCCTATCCCTGGTACCGGGATCTGACACTTCACCTTCATCATTGTTGTGACCCTCACTTCACCTGAAACTTAAACTTATTCTTGCACTCACCCTCACATCAGAGGCGGATCCGAATTCTAACTGCAACCCTACTTCACCCGTACTCCTTATCAAACCCATAACCCTACCCTAGATCTGAACCTTGAATCAGATTATTCACCTTCATCGTTGCTACCCACTATGACACCCTTAATGGTGTGACTCGATCTCACACTCGCCCTCAATTTAGAATTGCACCCTAATTCTGTCCATAACCATATTATCTGCATAAACCTGCATACACCTTTCCTTACAGAAAACTCTAACCCTGGAACAGGTTCCTTTACCTGCATGCTCACCACCAGCATTGATGTCACCGATGCCATACCTTAATGATGAAGTCCAAACTGGCCTTCACCCACACGTCAGAGTAGGATCCTCTATCTAAACATAACCACATCCACGGCATAAACTAAAACAATTCCCTATCCCTAACCCTAGCACATACCTGTGGCCTGACCATCCATAATCTCCATGGATGTGACCCTTGCCTCATTGTAAGCCTGCGACTGAATTGGACAGTTGCCCTAAACTTGCAGAAGGACCCTCAGTCTAAACGTACCAATACCCTGCCCCTACGGCTTTCCAAAATCCTAACCCTAACCCTAGCCCTGGCTCGTGGTCCTGACACCTCACCTTGACCATTGACGTCAACCATGCCTCACCATAAACCTGATCCACCATCTTGCACTCCCTTTCTCATCAGAACTAGAAGCCAACTCTATCCATAAAGCCACTGTCTCTGCATACCAGAGAGAACAAAAAATTTTAACTCTAAAACTGGTGCCTGGACCTACACACAAAGCGTCATTATCACAAACACCCAGGGATCTCCTCAACACGGAAACGCAAATTCACACTCACACTCACATCAGAGGTAGACCCTAACCCTAATAATTAACTTATCCTTTCTGCACAACAGCCCTAACCTCTATATTCAAAGCCTAGCCATGACTCTTGGACCTGCCCCTTCACCATAACCGTTGGCATCACCTGCGCTTCATCGTAATCCTAATCTTCAATCCTGAACGTGCCCTCCCATCGGAGAGAAACTCGAAATTTTTCCATAAACCTATCCTTCTTCTACACCTTACAGAACACAATAAACTTACTCTAGCCCTCGGCATTTTACCTGATCCAAAACCAACAGCCTCAATGTCTGTCTTGCCGCACCATAAGCCTGAAGCTCAAGGTGGCCCTCGCCCTCACTTCAGGGTCAGATGCAAACTCTAAATGTTACTCCACATTCCTGTAAATCTTACTGAACACCTAACCCTAACCCTAGCGCGAAGCCTTGGACTAGATTCTTCACCTACAACATTGATGTCAACTAAGACACATCTTAACTCGGAGCCTGAATTTCACATTCTCAATCACAACAGAAGAGAACCCTTATTCTCTCGGTAACCGTCTCTTCCGCAGAGATTTTCTCTCACAGATAGCCCTAACCCTCTCCCAGGACCCTTTCACTGAACCGCTACCATCAGCATCGACGTCTGTCATTCGTTCCCACAACCCTGAAGCTCGTTCTGGCCACTGCCCTCTTGTCAGAGTCGGATCAGAACGCTAAATGTCACTCAATTTTCCGCAGACTCCTTACCTTACAACTAATGCCAACCCTATCCCTGGTGCCAGGATCTGACACTTCACCTTCATCATTGATGTCACACTCACTTCACCTTAAACCTTAAACTTATTCTTGCCCAAAACCTCACATCAGAGGTGGATCCGAATTCTAACTGCAACCCTATCTCACCCGTACTCCTTATCGAACACATAACACTAACCCTAGATCTGACCCTTGAACCAGAATCTTCACCTTCACCGTTGCTATCAACTATGACTCCCTTAATCCTCTGACTCGATCTCACACTCACACTCAATTCAGAATTTTTCGCAAATTCTGTCCATAACCATATTTTCTGCATAGACCTCTCCTTACAGAAAACCCTAACCCTAGCCCCGGATCCTTAACCTGAATGCTCACCGTCAGCATTGGTGTCACCGATGCCACATCTTGATGATGAAGTCCAAGCTGGCCTTCACCCACACGTCAGAGTAGGATGCTTAATCTAAACATAACCACATCCACCGCATAAACTTTAGACAATTGCCTAACCCTAACCCTAGCACATTCCTGTGACCTGATCCTCCAAAATCATCATGGACGTCACCCTTGCCTCACTGCGACTCAGTTGGACAGTTGCCCTAAACTTGGAGAAGGACCCTCAGTCTAAACGTACCAATTGCCTGCCCCTACAGCTTTCCAAAGACCTAACCCTAACACTACCCCTGGCTCGGGCTCCTGAGACCTCACCTTGACCATTGACGTCATCCGTGCCTCACCATAAACCTGATCCACCATCTTGCGCACCCTGTCACATCAGACTCAGAAGCTATCTCTATCCGTAAAGAGAATGTTTCTGTATACCAGAGAGAACACAGAATTTTAACCCTGCAACTGATGCCTGGACCTGTATACAGTGTGTCAGCATCGGAGACACCCAGGGATCTCCCAACACGGAAACACAATTTCACAGTCACAGTCACATCAGAGCTAGACCTTAAGTCTTATAATTAACTTATTCTTTCTGTACTAGAGCCCGAACCAGTAATTCTAACCCTAGCCATGACTCTTGGACATGCCCCTTAATCGTAACCATTGGCATCACTCACGCTTCATCGTAATCCTTTACCTCAATCCCGCACTTGCCCTCCCATCAGAGAGAAACCTGAAGCCTTTCCATAACCCTATCCTTCCTGTACACCTTACAGAACAAAACTAAACTTACTCTAGCCCTTGGGACTATACCTGAACCGACACCATCAGCTTCAACGTCTGTCATGCCGCACCATAAGCCTGAATCTCAAGGTCGCCGTCACCCGCACGTCAGGGACAGATGCGAACTCTAAATGTAACTGCATAATTCTGTCAATCGTACTGAACACCTAACCCTAACCCTAGTGCCAAGCCCTGGACTAGATTTTTCACCCGCAGCAATGATGTCAACTACGACACATCTTAATTCGGAGCTTGAATCTCACACTCGCACTGACATCAGAAGAGAACCCTAGTTCTTTCGGAAACCGTCTTTTCCGCACTGATTTTCTCTTACAGATAACCCTAAGCGTATCCCAGGCTCCTTTCACTGAACCGCCACCATCAGCATCGACGTCTGTCATTCCTCCCCATAATCCTGAAGCTCGTTCTGGACGCTGCCCTCATGTCAGAGTCGGATCAGTACTCTAACTGTCACTCAATCTGCAGCATACTCCTTACCTTACAACTAATGCTGACCCTATCCCTGGTACCGGGATCTGACACTTCACCTTCATCATTGTTGTGACCCTCACTTCACCTGAAACTTAAACTTATTCTTGCACTCACCCTCACATCAGAGGCGGATCCGAATTCTAACTGCAACCCTACTTCACCCGTACTCCTTATCAAACCCATAACCCTACCCTAGATCTGAACCTTGAATCAGATTATTCACCTTCATCGTTGCTACCCACTATGACACCCTTAATGGTGTGACTCGATCTCACACTCGCCCTCAATTTAGAATTGCACCCTAACTCTGTCCATAACCATATTATCTGCATAAACCTGCATACACCTTTCCTTACAGAAAACTCTAACCCTGGAACAGGTTCCTTTACCTGCATGCTCACCACCAGCATTGATGTCACCGATGCCATACCTTAATGATGAACTCCAAACTGGCCTTCACCCACACGTCAGAGTAGGATCCTCTATCTAAACATAACCACATCCACGGCATAAACTAAAACAATTCCCTATCCCTAACCCTAGCACATACCTGTGGCCTGACCATCCATAATCTCCATGGATGTGACCCTTGCCTCATTGTAAGCCTGCGACTGAATTGGACAGTTGCCCTAAACTTGCAGAAGGACCCTCAGTCTAAACGTACCAATACCCTGCCCCTACGGCTTTCCAAAATCCTAACCCTAACCCTAGCCCTTTCTCGTGGTCCTGACACCTCACCTTGACCATTGACGACAACCATGCCTCACCATAAACCTGATCCACCATCTTGAACTCCCTTTCTCATCAGAACTAGAAGCCAACTCTATCCATAAAGCCACTGTCTCTGCATACCAGAGAGAACAAAAAATTTTAACTCTAAAACTGGTGCCTGGACCTACACACAAAGCGTCATTATCACAAACACCCAGGGATCTCCTCAACACGGAAACGCAAATTCACACTCGCACTCACATCAGAGGTAGACCCTAACCCTAATAATTAACTTATCCTTTCTGCACAACAGCCCTAACCTCTATATTCAAAGCCTAGCCATGACTCTTGGACCTGCCCCTTCACCATAACCGTTGGCATCACCTGCGCTTCATCGTAATCCTAATCTTCAATCCCGAACGTGCCCTCCCATCGGAGAGAAACTCGAAATTTTTCCATAAACCTATCCTTCTTCTACACCTTACAGAACACAATAAACTTACTCTAGCCCTCGGCATTTTACCTGATCCAAAACCAACAGCCTCAATGTCTGTCTTGCCGCACCATAAGCCTGAAGCTCAAGGTGGCCCTCGCCCTCACTTCAGGGTCAGATGCAAACTCTAAATGTTACTCCACATTCCTGTAAATCTTACTGAACACCTAACCCTAACCCTAGCGCGAAGCCTTGGACTAGATCCTTCACCTACAACATTGATGTCAACTAAGACACATCTTAACTCGGAGCCTGAATTTCACATTCTCAATCACAACAGAAGAGAACCCTTATTCTCTCGGTAACCGTCTCTTCCGCAGAGATTTTCTCTCACAGATAGCCCTAACCCTCTCCCAGGACCCTTTCACTGAACCGCTACCATCAGCATCGACGTCTGTCATTCGTTCCCACAACCCTGAAGCTCGTTCTGGCCACTGCCCTCTTGTCAGAGTCGGATCAGAAAGCTAAATGTCACTCAATTTTCCGCAGACTCCTTACCTTACAACTAATGCCAACCCTATCCCTGGTGCCAGGATCTGACACTTCACCTTCATCATTGATGTCACACTCACTTCACCTTAAACCTTAAACTTATTCTTGCCCAAAACCTCACATCAGAGGTGGATCCGAATTCTAACTGCAACCCTATCTCACCCGTACTCCTTATCGAACACATAACCCTAACCCTAGATCTGACCCTTGAACCAGAATCTTCACCTTCACCGTTGCTATCAACTATGACTCCCTTAATCCTCTGACTCGATCTCACACTCACACTCAATTCAGAATTTTTCGCAAATTCTGTCCATAACCATATTTTCTGCATAGACCTCTCCTTACAGAAAACCCTAACCCTAGCCCCGGATCCTTAACCTGAATGCTCACCGTCAGCATTGGTGTCACCGATGCCACATCTTGATGATGAAGTCCAAGCTGGCCTTCACCCACACGTCAGAGTAGGATGCTTAATCTAAACATAACCACATCCACCGCATAAACTTTAGACAATTGCCTAACCCTAACCCTAGCACATTCCTGTGACCTGATCCTCCAAAATCATCATGGACGTCACCCTTGCCTCACTGCGACTCAGTTGGACAGTTGCCCTAAACTTGGAGAAGGACCCTCAGTCTAAACGTACCAATTGCCTGCCCCTACAGCTTTCCAAAGACCTAACCCTAACACTACCCCTGGCTCGGGCTCCTGAGACCTCACCTTGACCATTGACGTCATCCGTGCCTCACCATAAACCTGATCCACCATCTTGCGCACCCTGTCACATCAGACTCAGAAGCTATCTCTATCCGTAAAGAGAATGTTTCTGTATACCAGAGAGAACACAGAATTTTAACCCTGCAACTGATGCCTGGACCTGTATACAGTGTGTCAGCATCGGAGACACCCAGGGATCTCCCAACACGGAAACACAATTTCACAGTCACAGTCACATCAGAGCTAGACCTTAAGTCTTATAATTAACTTATTCTTTCTGTACTGGAGCCCGAACCAGTAATTCTGACCCTAGCCATGACTCTTGGACATGCCCCTTAATCGTAACCATTGGCATCACTCACGCTTCATCGTAATCCTTTACCTCAATCCCGCACTTGCCCTCCCATCAGAGAGAAACCTGAAGCCTTTCCATAACCCTATCCTTCCTGTACACCTTACAGAATAAAACTAAGCTTACTCTAGCCCTTGGGACTATACCTGAACCGACACCATCAGCTTCAACGTCTGTCATGCCGCACCATAAGCCTGAATCTCAAGGTCGCCGTCACCCGCACGTCAGGGACAGATGCGAACTCTAAATGTAACTGCATAATTCTGTCAATCGTACTGAACACCTAACCCTAATCCTAGTGCCAAGCCCTGGACTAGATTTTTCACCCGCAGCAATGATGTCAACTACGACACATCTTAATTCGGAGCTTGAATCTCACACTCGCACTGACATCAGAAGAGAACCCTAGTTCTTTTGGAAACCGTCTTTTCCGCACTGATTTTCTCTTACAGATAACCCTAAGCGTATCCCAGGCTCCTTTCACTGAACCGCCACCATCAGCATCGACGTCTGTCATTCCTCCCCATAATCCTGAAGCTCGTTCTGGACGCTGCCCTCATGTCAGAGTCGGATCAGTACTCTAACTGTCACTCAATCTGCAGCATACTCCTTACCTTACAACTAATGCTGACCCTATCCCTGGTACCGGGATCTGACACTTCACCTTCATCATTGTTGTGACCCTCACTTCACCTGAAACTTAAACTTATTCTTGCACTCACCCTCACATCAGAGGCGGATCCGAATTCTAACTGCAACCCTACTTCACCCGTACTCCTTATCAAACCCATAACCCTACCCTAGATCTGAACCTTGAATCAGATTATTCACCTTCATCGTTGCTACCCACTATGACACCCTCAATGGTGTGACTCGATCTCACACTCGCCCTCACTTTAGAATTGCACCCTAACTCTGTCCATAACCATATTATCTGCATAAACCTGCATACACCTTTCCTTACAGAAAACTCTAACCCTGGAACAGGTTCCTTTACCTGCATGCTCACCACCAGCATTGATGTCACCGATGCCATAGTTTAATGATGAAGTCCAAACTGGCCTTCACCCACACGTCAGAGTAGGATCCTCTATCTAAACATAACCACATCCACGGCATAAACTAAAACAATTCCCTATCCCTAACCCTAGCACATACCTGTGGCCTGACCATCCATAATCTCCATGGATGTGACCCTTGCCTCATTGTAAGCCTGCGACTGAATTGGACAGTTGCCCTAAACTTGCAGAAGGACCCTCAGTCTAAACGTACCAATACCCTGCCCCAACGGCTTTCCAAAATCCTAACCCTAACCCTAGCCCTGGCTCGTGGTCCTGACACCTCACCTTGACCATTGACGTCAACCATGCCTCACCATAAACCTGATCCACCATCTTGAACTCCCTTTCTGATCAGAACTAGAAGCCAACTCTATCCATAAAGCCACTGTCTCTGCATACCAGAGAGAACAAAAAATTTTAACTCTAAAACTGGTGCCTGGACCTACACACAAAGCGTCATTATCACAAACACCCAGGGATCTCCTCAACACGGAAACGCAAATTCACACTCTCACTCACATCAGAGGTAGACCCTAACCCTAATAATTAACTTATCCTTTCTGCACAACAGCCCTAACCTCTATATTCAAAGCCTAGCCATGACTCTTGGACCTGCCCCTTCACCATAACCGTTGTCATCACCTGCGCTTCATCGTAATCCTAATCTTCAATCCCGAACGTGCCCTCCCATCGGAGAGAAACTCGAAATTTTTCCATAAACCTATCCTTCTTCTACACCTTACAGAACACAATAAACTTACTCTAGCCCTCGGCATTTTACCTGATCCAAAACCAACAGCCTCAATGTCTGTCTTGCCGCACCATAAGCCTGAAGCTCAAGGTGGCCCTCGCCCTCACTTCAGGGTCAGATGCAATCTCTAAATGTTACTCCACATTCCTGTAAATCTTCCTGAACACCTAACCCTAACCCTAGCGCGAAGCCTTGGACTAGATTCTTCACCTACAACATTGATGTCAACTAAGACACATCTTAACTCGGAGACTGAATTTCACATTCTCAATCACAACAGAAGAGAACCCTTATTCTCTCGGTAACCGTCTCTTCCGCAGAGATTTTCTCTCACAGATAGCCCTAACCCTCTCCCAGGACCCTTTCACTGAACCGCTACCATCAGCATCGACGTCTGTCATTCGTTCCCACAACCCTGAAGCTCGTTCTGGCCACTGCCCTCTTGTCAGAGTCGGATCAGAACGCTAAATGTCACTCAATTTTCCGCAGACTCCTTACCTTACAACTAATGCCAACCCTATCCCTGGTGCCAGGATCTGACACTTCACCTTCATCATTGATGTCACACTCACTTCACCTTAAACCTTAAACTTATTCTTGCCCAAAACCTCACATCAGAGGTGGATCCGAATTCTAACTGCAACCCTATCTCACCCGTACTCCTTATCGAACACATAACACTAACCCTAGATCTGACCCTTGAACCAGAATCTTCACCTTCACCGTTGCTATCAACTATGACTCCCTTAATCCTCTGACTCGATCTCACACTCACACTCAATTCAGAATTTTTCGCAAATTCTGTCCATAACCATATTTTCTGCATAGACCTCTCCTTACAGAAAACCCTAACCCTAGCCCCGGATCCTTAACCTGAATGCTCACCGTCAGCATTGGTGTCACCGATGCCACATCTTGATGATGAAGTCCAAGCTGGCCTTCACCCACACGTCAGAGTAGGATGCTTAATCTAAACATAACCACATCCACCGCATAAACTTTAGACAATTGCCTAACCCTAACCCTAGCACATTCCTGTGACCTGAGCCTCCAAAATCATCATGGACGTCACCCTTGCCTCACTGCGACTCAGTTGGACAGTTGCCCTAAACTTGGAGAAGGACCCTCAGTCTAAACGTACCAATTGCCTGCCCCTACAGCTTTCCAAAGACCTAACCCTAACACTACCCCTGGCTCGGGCTCCTGAGACCTCACCTTGACCATTGACGTCATCCGTGCCTCACCATAAACCTGATCCACCATCTTGCGCACCCTGTCACATCAGACTCAGAAGCTATCTCTATCCGTAAAGAGAATGTTTCTGTATACCAGAGAGAACACAGAATTTTAACCCTGCAACTGATGCCTGGACCTGTATACAGTGTGTCAGCATCGGAGACACCCAGGGATCTCCCAACACGGAAACACAATTTCACAGTCACAGTCACATCAGAGCTAGACCTTAAGTCTTGTAATTAACTTATTCTTTCTGTACTAGAGCCCGAACCAGTAATTCTAACCCTAGCCATGACTCTTGGACATGCCCCTTAATCGTAACCATTGGCATCACTCACGCTTCATCGTAATCCTTTACCTCAATCCCGCACTTGCCCTCCCATCAGAGAGAAACCTGAAGCCTTTCCATAACCCTATCCTTCCTGTACACCTTACAGAACAAAACTAAACTTACTCTAGCCCTTGGGACTATACCTGAACCGACACCATAAGCTTCAACGTCTGTCATGCCGCACCATAAGCCTGAATCTCAAGGTCGCCGTCACCCGCACGTCAGGGACAGATGCGAACTCTAAATGTAACTGCATAATTCTGTCAATCGTACTGAACACCTAACCCTAACCCTAGTGCCAAGCCCTGGACTAGATTTTTCACCCGCAGCAATGATGTCAACTACGACACATCTTAATTCGGAGCTTGAATCTCACACTCGCACTGACATCAGAAGAGAACCCTAGTTCTTTCGGAAACCGTCTTTTCCGCACTGATTTTCTCTTACAGATAACCCTAAGCGTATCCCAGGCTCCTTTCACTGAACCGCCACCATCAGCATCGACGTCTGTCATTCCTCCCCATAATCCTGAAGCTCGTTCTGGACGCTGCCCTCATGTCAGAGTCGGATCAGTACTCTAACTGTCACTCAATCTGCAGCATACTCCTTACCTTACAACTAATGCTGACCCTATCCCTGGTACCGGGATCTGACACTTCACCTTCATCATTGTTGTGACCCTCACTTCACCTGAAACTTAAACTTATTCTTGCACTCACCCTCAAATCAGAGGCGGATCCGAATTCTAACTGCAACCCTACTTCACCCGTACTCCTTATCAAACCCATAACCCTACCCTAGATCTGAACCTTGAATCAGATTATTCACCTTCATCGTTGCTACCCACTATGACACCCTTAATGGTGTGACTCGATCTCACACTCGCCCTCAATTTAGAATTGCACCCTAATTCTGTCCATAACCATATTATCTGCATAAACCTGCATACACCTTTCCTTACAGAAAACTCTAACCCTGGAACAGGTTCCTTTACCTGCATGCTCACCACCAGCATTGATGTCACCGATGCCATACCTTAATGATGAAGTCCAAACTGGCCTTCACCCACACGTCAGAGTAGGATCCTCTATCTAAACATAACCACATCCACGGCATAAACTAAAACAATTCCCTATCCCTAACCCTAGCACATACCTGTGGCCTGACCATCAATAATCTCCATGGATGTGACCCTTGCCTCATTGTAAGCCTGCGACTGAATTGGACAGTTGCCCTAACTTTGCAGAAGGACCCTCAGTCTAAACGTACCAATACCCTGCCCCTACGGCTTTCCAAAATCCTAACCCTAACCCTAGCCCTGGCTCGTGGTCCTGACACCTCACCTTGACCATTGACGTCAACCATGCCTCACCATAAACCTGATCCACCATCTTGCACTCCCTTTCTCATCAGAACTAGAAGCCAACTCTATCCATAAAGCCACTGTCTCTGCATACCAGAGACAACAAAAAATTTTAACTCTAAAACTGGTGCCTGGACCTATACACAAAGCGTCATTATCACAAACACCCAGGGATCTCCTCAACACGGAAACGCAAATTCACACTCGCACTCACATCAGAGGTAGACCCTAACCCTAATAATTAACTTATCCTTTCTGCACAACAGCCCTAACCTCTATATTCAAAGCCTAGCCATGACTCTTGGACCTGCCCCTTCACCATAACCATTGGCATCTCCTGCGCTTCATCGTAATCCTAATCTTCAATCCCGAACGTGCCCTCCCATCGGAGACAAACTCGAAATTTTTCCATAAACCTATCCTTCTTCTACACCTTACAGAACACAATAAACTTACTCTAGCCCTCGGCATTTTACCTGATCCAAAACCAAGAGCCTCAATGTCTGTCTTGCCGCACCATAAGCCTGAAGCTCATGGTGGCCCTCGCTCTCAATTCAGGGTCAGATGCAAACTCTAAATGTTACTCCACATTCCTGTAAATCTAACTGAACAACTAACCCTAACCCTAGCGCGAAGCCTTGGACTAGATTCTTCACCTACAACATTGATGTCAACTAAGACACATCTTAACTCGGAGCCTGAATTTCACATTCTCAATCACAACAGAAGAGAACCCTTATTATCTCAGTAACCGTCTCTTCCGCAGAGATTTTCTCTTACACATAGCCCTAATCCTCTCCCAGGACCCTTTCACTGAACCGCTACCATCAGCATCGACGTCTGTCTTTCGTTCCCACAACCCTGAAGCTCGTTCTGGCCACTGCCCTCTTGTCAGAGTCGGATCAGAACGCTAAATGTCACTCAATTTTCCGCAGACTCCTTACCTTACAACTAATGCCAACCCTATCCCTGGTGCCAGGATCTGACACTTCACCTTCATCATTGATGTCACACTCACTTCACCTGAAACCTTAAACTTATTCTTGCACAAAACCTCACATCAGAGGTGGATCCGAATTCTAACTGCAACCCTATCTCACCCGTACTCCTTATCGAACACATAACACTAACCCTAGATCTGACCCTTGAACCAGAATCTTCACCTTCACCGTTGCTATCAACTATGACTCCCTTAATCCTCTGACTCGATCTCACACTCACACTCAATTCAGAATTTTTCGCAAATTCTGTCCATAACCATATTTTCTGCATAGACCTCTCCTTACAGAAAACCCTAACCCTAGCCCCGGATCCTTAACCTGAATGCTCACCGTCAGAATTGGTGTCACCGATGCCACATCTTGATGATGAAGTCCAAGCTGGCCTTCACCCACACGTCAGAGTAGGATGCTTAATCTAAACATAACCACATCCACCGCATAAACTTTAGACAATTGCCTAACCCTAACCCTAGCACATTCCTGTGACCTGAGCCTCCAAAATCATCATGGACGTCACCCTTGCCTCACTGCGACTCAGTTGGACAGTTGCCCTAAACTTGGAGAAGGACCCTCAGTCTAAACGTACCAATTGCCTGCCCCTACAGCTTTCCAAAGTCCTAACCCTAACACTACCCATGGCTCGGGCTCCTGAGACCTCACCTTGACCATTGACGTCATCCATGCCTCACCATAAACCTGATCCACCATCTTGTGCACACTGTCACATCAGACTCAGAAGCTATCTCTATCCGTAAAGAGAATGTTTCTGTATACCAGAGAGAACACAGAATTTTAACCCTGCAACTGATGCCTGGACCTGTATACAGTGTGTCAGCATCGGAGACACCCAGGGATCTCCCAACACGGAAACACAATTTCACAGTCACAGTCACATCAGAGCTAGACCTTAAGTCTTATAATTAACTGATTCTTTCTGTACTAGAGCCCGAACCAGTAATTATAACCCTAGCCATGACTCTTGGACATGCCCCTTAATCGTAACCATTGGCATCACTCACGCTTCATCGTAATCCTTTACCTCAATCCCGCACTTGCCCTCCCATCAGAGAGAAACCTGAAGCCTTTCCATAACCCTATCCTTCCTGTACACCTTACAGAACAAAACTAAACTTACTCTAGCCCTTGGAACTATACCTGAACCGACACCATCAGCTTCAACGTCTGTCATGCCGCACCATAAGCCTGAATCTCAAGGTCGCCGTCACCCGCACGTCAGGGACAGATGCGAACTCTAAATGTAACTGCATAATCCTGTCAATCGTACTGAACACCTAACCCTAACCCTAGTGCCAACCCCTGGACTAGATTTTTCACCCGCAGCAATGATGTCAACTACGACACATCTTAATTCGGAGCTTGAATCTCACACTCGCACTGACATCAGAAGAGAACCCTAATTCTTTCGGAAACCGTCTTTTCCGCACTGATTTTCTCCTACAGATAACCCTAAGCGTATCCCAGGCTCCTTTCACTGAACCGCCACCATCAGCATCGACGTCTGTCATTCCTCCCCATAATCCTGAAGCTCGTTCTGGATGCTGCCGTCATGTCAGAGTCGGATCAGTACTCTAACTGTCACTCAATCTGCAGCATACTCCTTACCTTACAACTAATGCTGACCCTATCCCTGGTACCGGGTTCTGACACTTCACCTTCATCATTGCTGTGACCCTCACTTCACCTGAAACTTAAACTTATTCTTGCACTCACCCTCACATCAGAGGCGGATCCGAATTCTAACTGCAACCCTACTTCACCCGTACTCCTTATCAAACCCATAACCCTACCCTAGATCTGAACCTTGAATCAGATTATTCACCTTCATCCTTGCTACCCACTATGACACCCTTAATGGTGTGACTCGATCTCACACTCGCCCTCAATTTAGAATTGCACCCTAATTCTGTCCATAACCATATTATCTGCATAAACCTGCATAGACCTTTCCTTACAGAAAACTCTAACCCTAGAACAGGTTCCTTTACCTGCATGCTCACCACCAGCATTGATGTCACCGATGCCATACCTTAATGATGAAGTCCAAACTGGCCGTCACCCACACGTCAGAGTAGGATCCTCTATCTAAACATAAGCACATCCACGGCATAAACTAAAACAATTCCCTATCCCTAACCCTAGCACATACATGTGGCCTGACCATCCATAATCTCCATGGATGTGACCCTTGCCTCATTGTAAGCCTGCGACTGAATTGGACAGTTGCCCTAACCTTGCAGATGGACCCTCAGTCTAAACGTACCAATACCCTGCCCCTACGGCTTTCCAAAATCCTAACCCTAACCCTAGCCCTGGCTCGTGGTCCTGACACCTCACCTTGACCATTGACGTCAACCATGCCTCACCATAAACCTGATCCACCATCTTGCACTCCCTTTCTCATCAGAACTAGAAGCCAACTCTATCCATAAAGCCAATGTCTCTGCATACCAGAGAGAACAAAAAATTTTAACTCTAAAACTGGTGCCTGGACCTATACACAAAGCGTCATTATCACAAACACCCAGGGATCTCCTCAACACGGAAACGCAAATTCACACACGCACTCACATCAGAGGTAGACCCTAACCCTAATAATTAACTTATCCTTTCTGCACAACAGCCCTAACCTCTATATTCAAAGCCTAGCCATGACTCTTGGTCCTGCCCCTTCACCATAACCATTGGCATCACCTGCGCTTCATCGTAATCCTAATCTTCAATCCCGAACGTGCCCTCCCATCGGAGAGAAACTCGAAATTTTTCCATAAACCTATCCTTCTTCTACACCTTACAGAACACAATAAACTTACTATAGCCCTCGGCATTTTACCTGATCCAAAACCAACAGCCTCAATGTCTGTCTTGCCGCACCATAAGCCTGAAGCTCAAGGTGGCCCTCGCCCTCACTTCAGGGTCAGATGCAAACTCTAAATGTTACTCCACATTCCTGTAAATCTTACTGAACACCTAACCCTAACCCTAGCGCGAAGCCTTGGACTAGATTCTTCACCTACAACATTGATGTCAACTAAGACACATCTTAACTCGGAGCCTGAATTTCACATTCTCAATCACAACAGAAGAGAACCCTTATTCTCTCGGTAACCGTCTCTTCCGCAGAGATTTTCTCTCACAGATAGCCCTAACCCTCTCCCAGGACCCTTTCACTGAACCGCTACCATCAGCATCGACGTTTGTCATTCGTTCCCACAACCCTGAAGCTCGTTCTGGCCACTGCCCTCTTGTCAGAGTCGGATCAGAACGCTAAATGTCACTCAATTTTCCGCAGACTCCTTACCTTACAACTAATGCCAACCCTATCCCTGGTGCCAGGATCTGACACTTCACCTTCATCATTGATGTCACACTCACTTCACCTTAAACCTTAAACTTATTCTTGCACAAAACCTCACATCAGAGGTGGATCCGAATTCTAACTGCAACCCTATCTCACCCGTACTCCTTATCGAACACATAACCCTAACCCTAGATCTGAACCTTGAACCAGAATCTTCACCTTCACCGTTGCTATCAACTATGACTCCCTTAATCCTCTGAATCGATCTCACACTCACACTCAATTCAGAATTTTTCGCAAATTCTGTCCATAACCATATTTTCTGCATAGACCTCTCCTTACAGAAAACCCTAACCCTAGCCCCGGATCCTTAACCTGAATGCTCACTGTCAGCATTGGTGTCACCGATGCCACATCTTGATGATGAAGTCCAAGCTGGCCTTCACCCACACGTCAGAGTAGGATGCTTAGTCTAAACATAACCAAATCCACCGCATAAACTTTAGACAATTGCCTAACCCTAACCCTAGCACATTCCTGTGACCTGAGCCTCCAAAATCATCATGGACGTCACCCTTGCCTCACTGCGACTCAATTGGACAGTTGCCCTAAACTTGGAGAAGGACCCTCAGTCTAAACGTACCAATTGCCTGCCCCTACAGCTTTCCAAAAACCTAACCCTAACACTACCCCTGGCTCGGGGTCCTGACAACTCACCTTGACCATTGATGTCATCCGTGCCTCACCATAAACCTGATCCACCATCTTGCGCACCCTGTCACATCAGTCTCAGAAGCTAACTCTATCCGTAAAGAGAATGTTTCTGTATACCAGAGAGAACACAGAATTTTAACCCTGAAACTGATGCCTGGACCTGTATACAGAGTGTCAGCATCGGAGACACCCAGGGATCTCCCAACACGGAAACACAATTTCACAGTCACAGTCACATCAGAGCTAGACCTTAAGTCTTATAATTAACTTATTCTTTCTGTACTAGAGCCCGAACCAGTAATTCTAACCCTAGCCATGACTCTTGGACATGCCCCTTAATCGTAACCATTGGCATCACTCACGCCTCATCGTAACCCTTTACCTGAATCCCGCACTTGCCCTCCCATCAGAGAGAAACCTGAAGCCTTTCAATAACCCTATCCTTCCTGTACACCTTACAGAACAAAACTAAACTTACTCTAGCCCTTGGGACTATACCTGAACCGACACCATCAGCTTCAACGTCTATCATGCCGCACCATAAGCCTGAATCTCAAGGTCGCCGTCACCCTCACGTCAGGGACAGATGCGAACTCTAAATGTAACTGCATAATCCTGTCAATCGTACTGAACACCTAACCCTAAACCTAGTGCCGAGCCCTGGACTAGATTTTTCACCCGCAGCAATGATGTCAACTACGACACATCTTAATTCGGAGCTTGAATCTCACACTCGCACTGACATCAGAAGAGAACCCTAATTCTTTCGGAAACCGTCTTTTCCGCACTGATTTTCTCTTACAGATAACCCTAAGCGTATCCCAGGCCCCTTTCACTGAACCGCCACCATCAGCATCGACGTCTGTCATTCCTCCCCATAATCCTGAAGCTCGTTCTGGACGCTGCCCTCATGTCAGAGGCGGATCAGTACTCTAACTGTCACTCAATCTGCAGCATACTCCTTACCTTACAACTAATGCTGACCCTATCCCTGGTACCGGGATCTGACACTTCACCTTCATCATTGTTGTGACCCTCACTTCACCTGAAACTTAAACTTATTCTTGCACTCACCCTCACATCAGAGGCGGATCCGAATTCTAACTGCAACCCTACTTCACCCGTACTCCTTATCAAACCCATAACCTACCCTAGATCTAAACCTTGAATCAGATTATTCACCTTCATCGTTGCTACCCACTATGACACCCTTAATGGTGTGACTCGATCTCACACTCGCCCTCAATTTAGAATTGCACCCGAATTCTGTCCATAACCATATTATCTGCATAAACCTGCATACACCTTTCCTTACAGAAAACTCTAACCCTAGAACAGGTTCCTTTACCTGCATGCTCACCACCAGCATTGATGTCACCGATGCCATACCTTAATGGTGAAGTCCAAACTGGCCTTCACCCACACGTAGGAGTAGGATCCTATATCTAAACATAACCACATCCACGGCATAAACTAAAACAATTCCCTATCCCTAACCCTAGCACATACCTGTGGCCTGACCATCCATAATCTCCATGGATGTGACCCTTGCCTCATTGTAAGCCTGCGACTGAATTGGACAGTTGCCCTAACCTTGCAGAAGGACCCTCAGTCTAAACGTACCAACACCCCGCCCCTACGGCTTTCCAAAATACTAACCCTAACCCTAGCCCTGGCTCGTGGTCCTGACACCTCACCTTGACCAACGACGTCAACCATGCCTCACCATAAACCTGATCCACCATCTTGCACTCCCTTTCTCATCAGAACTAGAAGCCAACTCTATCCATAAAGCCAGTGTCTCTGCATACCAGAGAGAACAAAAAATTTTGACTCTAAAACTGGTGCCTGGACCTATACACAAAGCGTCATTATCACAAACACCCAGGGATCTCCTCAACACGGAAACGCAAATTCACACTCGCACTCACATCAGAGGTAGACCCTAATCCTAATAATTAACTTATCCGTTCTGCACAACAGCCCTAACCTCTATATTCAAAGCCTAGCCATGACTCTTGGACCTGCCCCTTCACCATAACCATTGGCATCACCTGCGCTTCATCGTAATCCTAATTTTCAATCCCGAACGTGCCCTCCCATCGGAGACAAACTCGAAATTTTTCCATAAACCTATCCTTCTTCTACACCTTACAGAACACAATAAACTTACTCTAGCCCTCGGCATTTTACCTGATCCAAAACCAACAGCCTCAATGTCTGTCTTGCCGCACCATAAGCCTGAAGCTCAAGGTGGCCCTCGCCCTCACTTCAGGGTCAGATGCAAACTCTAAACGTTACTACACATTCCTGTAAATCTTACTGAACACCTAACCCTAACCCTGGCGGAAGCCTTGGACTTGATTCTTCACCTACAACATTGATGTCAACTAAGACACATCTTAACTCGGAGCCTGAATTTCACATTCTCAATCACAACAGAAGAGAACCCTTATTCTCTCGGTAACCGTCTCTTCCGCAGAGATTTTCTCTCACAGATAGACCTAACCCTCTCCCAGGACCCTTTCACTGAACCGCTACCATCAGCATCGACGTCTGTCATTCGTTCCCACAACCCTGAAGCTCGTTCTGGCCACTGCCCTCTTATCAGAGTCGGATCAGAACGCTAAATGTCACTCAATTTTCCGCAGACTCCTTACCTTACAACTAATGCCAACCCTATCCCTGGTGCCAGGATCTGACAATTCACCTTCATCTTTGATGTCACACTCACTTCACCTTAAACCTTAAACTTATTCTTGCACAAAACCTCACATCAGAGGTGGATCCGAATTCTAACTGCAACCCTATCTCACCCGTACTTCTTATCGAACACATAACCCTAACCCTAGACCTGACCCTTGAACCAGAATCTTCACCTTCACCGTTGCTATCAACTATGACTCCCTTAATCCTCTGACTCGATCTCACACTCACACTCAATTCAGAATTTTTCGCAAATTCTGTCCATAACCATATTTTCTGCATAGACCTTTCCTTACAGAAAACCCTAACCCTAGCCCCGGATCCTTAACCTGAATGCTCACCGTCAGCATTGGTGTCACCGATGCCACATCTTGATGATGATGTCCACGCTGGCCTTCAACCACACGTCAGAGTAGGATGCTTAATCTAAACATAACCACATCCACCGCATAAACTTTAGACAATTACCTAACCGTAACGCTAGCACATTCCTGTGACCTCAGCCTGCAAAATCATCATGGACGTCACCCTTGCCTCACTGCGACTCAATTGGACAGTTGCCCTAAACTTGGAGAAGGACCCTCAGTCTAAACGTACCAATTGCCTGCCCCTACAGCTTTCCAAAAACCTAACCCTAACACTACCCCTGGCTCGGGGTCCTGACACCTCACCTTGACCATTGACGTCATCTGTGCCTCACCATAAACCTGATCCACCATCTTGCGCACCCTGTCACATCAGACTCAGAAGCTAACTCTATCCGTAAAGAGAATGTTTCTGTATACCAGAGAGAACACAGAATTTTAACCCTGAAACTGATGCCTGGACCTGTATACAGAGTGTCAGCATCGGAGACACCCAGGGATCTCCCAACACGGCAACACAATTTCACAGTCACAGTCACATCAGAGCTAGACCTTAAGTCTTATAATTAACTTATTCTTTCTGTACTAGAGCCCGAACCAGTAATTCTAACCCTAGACATGACTCTTGGACATGCCCCTTAATCGTAACCATTGGCATCACTCACGCTTCATCGTAATCCTTTACCTCAATCCCGCACTTGCCCTCCCATCAGAGAGAAACCTGAAGCCTTTCCATAACCCTATCCTTCCTGTACACCTTACAGAACAAAACTAAACTTACTCTAGCCCTTGGGACTATACCTGAACCGACACCGTCAGCTTCAACGTCTGTCATGCCGCAACATAAGCCTGAATCTCAAGGTCGCCGTCACCCTCACGTCAGGGACAGATGCGAACTCTAAATGTAACTGCATAGTCCTGTCAATCGTACTGAACACCTAACCCTAACCCTATTGCCAAGTCCTGGACTAGATTTTTCACCCGCAGCAATGATGTCAACTACGACACATCTTAATTCGGAGCTTGAATCTCACACTCGCACTGACATCAGAAGAGAACCCTAATTCTTTCGGAAACCGTCTTTTCCGCACTGATTTTCTCTTTCAGATAACCCTAAGCGTATCCCAGGCCCCTTTCACTGAACCGCCACCATCAGCATCGACGTCTGTCATTCCTCCCCATAATCCTGAAGCTCGTTCTGGATACTGCCCTCATGTCAGAGTCGGATCAGTACTCTAACTGTCACTCAATCTGCAGCATACTCCTTACCTTACAACTAATGCTGACCCTATCCCTGGTACCGGGATCTGACACGTCACCTTCATCATTGTTGTGACCCTCACTACACCTTAAACTTAAACTTATTCTTGCACTCACCCTCACGTCAGAGGCGGATCCGAATTCTAACTGCAACCCTACTTCACCCGTACTCCTTATCAAACCCATAACCCTACCCTAGGTCTGAACCTTGAATCAGATTATTCACCTTCATCGTTGCTACCCACTATGACACCCTTAATGGTGTGACTCGATCTCACACTCGCCCTCAATTTAGAATTGCACCCTAATTCTGTCCATAACCATATTATCTGCATAAACCTGCATAGACCTTTCCTTACAGAAAACTCTAACCCTAGAACAGGTTCCTTTACCTGCATGCTCACCACCAGCATTGATGTCACCGATGCCATACCTTAATGATGAAGTCCAAACTGGCCGTCACCCACACGTCAGAGTAGGATCCTCTATCTAAACATAAGCACATCCACGGCATAAACTAAAACAATTCCCTATCCCTAACCCTAGCACATACATGTGGCCTGACCATCCATAATCTCCATGGATGTGACCCTTGCCTCATTGTAAGCCTGCGACTGAATTGGACAGTTGCCCTAACCTTGCAGATGGACCCTCAGTCTAAACGTACCAATACCCTGCCCCTACGGCTTTCCAAAATCCTAACCCTAACCCTAGCCCTGGCTCGTGGTCCTGACACCTCACCTTGACCATTGACGTCAACCATGCCTCACCATAAACCTGATCCACCATCTTGCACTCCCTTTCTCATCAGAACTAGAAGCCAACTCTATCCATAAAGCCAATGTCTCTGCATACCAGAGAGAACAAAAAATTTTAACTCTAAAACTGGTGCCTGGACCTATACACAAAGCGTCATTATCACAAACACCCAGGGATCTCCTCAACACGGAAACGCAAATTCACACACGCACTCACATCAGAGGTAGACCCTAACCCTAATAATTAACTTATCCTTTCTGCACAACAGCCCTAACCTCTATATTCAAAGCCTAGCCATGACTCTTGGTCCTGCCCCTTCACCATAACCATTGGCATCACCTGCGCTTCATCGTAATCCTAATCTTCAATCCCGAACGTGCCCTCCCATCGGAGAGAAACTCGAAATTTTTCCATAAACCTATCCTTCTTCTACACCTTACAGAACACAATAAACTTACTCTAGCCCTCGGCATTTTACCTGATCCAAAACCAACAGCCTCAATGTCTGTCTTGCCGCACCATAAGCCTGAAGCTCAAGGTGCCCCTCGCCCTCACTTCAGGGTCAGATGCAAACTCTAAATGTTACTCCACATTCCTGTAAATCTTACTGAACACCTAACCCTAACCCTAGCGCGAAGCCTTGGACTAGATTCTTCACCTACAACATTGATGTCAACTAAGACACATCTTAACTCGGAGCCTGAATTTCACATTCTCAATCACAACAGAAGAGAACCCTTATTCTCTCGGTAACCGTCTCTTCCGCAGAGATTTTCTCTCACAGATAGCCCTAACCCTCTCCCAGGACCCTTTCACTGAACCGCTACCATCAGCATCGACGTTTGTCATTCGTTCCCACAACCCTGAAGCTCGTTCTGGCCACTGCCCTCTTGTCAGAGTCGGATCAGAACGCTAAATGTCACTCAATTTTCCGCAGACTCCTTACCTTACAACTAATGCCAACCCTATCCCTGGTGCCAGGATCTGACACTTCACCTTCATCATTGATGTCACACTCACTTCACCTTAAACCTTAAACTTATTCTTGCACAAAACCTCACATCAGAGGTGGATCCGAATTCTAACTGCAACCCTATCTCACCCGTACTCCTTATCGAACACATAACCCTAACCCTAGATCTGACCCTTGAACCAGAATCTTCACCTTCACCGTTGCTATCAACTATGACTCCCTTAATCCTCTGACTCGATCTCACACTCACACTCAATTCAGAATTTTTCGCAAATTCTGTCCATAACCATATTTTCTGCATAGACCTTTACTTACAGAAAACCCTAACCCTAGCCCCGGATCCTTAACCTGAATGCTCACTGTCAGCATTGGCGTCACCGATGCCACATCTTGATGATGAAGTCCAAGCTGGCCTTCACCCACACGTCAGAGTAGGATGCTTAGTCTAAACATAACCAAATCCACCGCATAAACTTTAGACAATTGCCTAACCCTAACCCTAGCACATTCCTGTGACCTGAGCCTCCAAAATCATCATGGACGTCACCCTTGCCTCACTGCGACTCAATTGGACAGTTGCCCTAAACTTGGAGAAGGACCCTCAGTCTAAACGTACCAATTGCCTGCCCCTACAGCTTTCCAAAAACCTAACCCTAACACTACCCCTGGCTCGGGGTCCTGACAACTCACCTTGACCATTGACGTCATCCGTGCCTCACCATAAACCTGATCCACCATCTTGCGCACCCTGTCACATCAGTCTCAGAAGCTAACTCTATCCGTAAAGAGAATGTTTCTGTATACCAGAGAGAACACAGAATTTTAACCCTGAAACTGATGCCTGGACCTGTATACAGAGTGTCAGCATCGGAGACACCCAGGGATCTCCCAACACGGAAACACAATTTCACAGTCACAGTCACATCAGAGCTAGACCTTAAGTCTTATAATTAACTTATTCTTTCTGTACTAGAGCCCGAACCAGTAATTCTAACCCTAGCCATGACTCTTGGACATGCCCCTTAATCGTAACCATTGGCATCACTCACGCCTCATCGTAACCCTTTACCTCAATCCCGCACTTGCCCTCCCATCAGAGAGAAACCTGAAGCCTTTCAATAACCCTATCCTTCCTGTACACCTTACAGAACAAAACTAAACTTACTCTAGCCCTTGGGACTATACCTGAACCGACACCATCAGCTTCAACGTCTATCATGCCGCACCATAAGCCTGAATCTCAAGGTCGCCGTCACCCTCACGTCAGGGACAGATGCGAACTCTAAATGTAACTGCATAATCCTGTCAATCGTACTGAACACCTAACCCTAAACCTAGTGCCGAGCCCTGGACTAGATTTTTCACCCGCAGCAATGATGTCAACTACGACACATCTTAATTCGGAGCTTGAATCTCACACTCGCACTGACATCAGAAGAGAACCCTAATTCTTTCGGAAACCGTCTTTTCCGCACTGATTTTCTCTTACAGATAACCCTAAGCGTATCCCAGGCCCCTTTCACTGAACCGCCACCATCAGCATCGACGTCTGTCATTCCTCCCCATAATCCTGAAGCTCGTTCTGGACGCTGCCCTCATGTCAGAGGCGGATCAGTACTCTAACTGTCACTCAATCTGCAGCATACTCCTTACCTTACAACTAATGCTGACCCTATCCCTGGTACCGGGATCTGACACTTCACCTTCATCATTGTTGTGACCCTCACTTCACCTGAAACTTAAACTTATTCTTGCACTCACCCTCACATCAGAGGCGGATCCGAATTCTAACTGCAACCCTACTTCACCCGTACTCCTTATCAAACCCATAACCTACCCTAGATCTGAACCTTGAATCAGATTGTTCACCTTCATCGTTGCTACCCACTATGACACCCTTAATGGTGTGACTCGATCTCACACTCGCCCTCAATTTAGAATTGCACCCGAATTCTGTCCATAACCATATTATCTGCATAAACCTGCATACACCTTTCCTTACAGAAAACTCTAACCCTAGAACAGGTTCCTTTACCTGCATGCTCACCACCAGCATTGATGTCACCGATGCCATACCTTAATGGTGAAGTCCAAACTGGCCTTCACCCACACGTAGGAGTAGGATCCTATATCTAAACATAACCACATCCACGGCATAAACTAAAACAATTCCCTATCCCTAACCCTAGCACATACCTGTGGCCTGACCATCCATAATCTCCATGGATGTGACCCTTGCCTCATTGTAAGGCTGCGACTGAATTGGACAGTTGCCCTAACCTTGCAGAAGGACCCTCAGTCTAAACGTACCAACACCCCGCCCCTACGGCTTTCCAAAACACTAACCCTAACCCTAGCCCTGGCTCGTGGTCCTGACACCTCACCTTGACCAACGACGTCAACCATGCCTCACCATAAACCTGATCCACCATCTTGCACTCCCTTTCTCATCAGAACTAGAAGCCAACTCTATCCATAAAGCCAGTGTCTCTGCATACCAGAGAGAACAAAAAATTTTGACTCTAAAACTGGTGCCTGGACCTATACACAAAGCGTCATTATCACAAACACCCAGGGATCTCCTCAACACGGAAACGCAAATTCACACTCGCACTCACATCAGAGGTAGACCCTAACCCTAATAATTAACTTATCCGTTCTGCACAACAGCCCTAACCTCTATATTCAAAGCCTAGCCATGACTCTTGGACCTGCCCCTTCACCATAACCATTGGCATCACCTGCGCTTCATCGTAATCCTAATTTTCAATCCCGAACGTGCCCTCCCATCGGAGACAAACTCGAAATTTTTCCATAAACCTATCCTTCTTCTACACCTTACAGAACACAATAAACTTACTCTAGCCCTCGGCATTTTACCTGATCCAAAACCAACAGCCTCAATGTCTGTCTTGCCGCACCATAAGCCTGAAGCTCAAGGTGGCCCTCGCCCTCACTTCAGGGTCAGATGCAAACTCTAAACGTTACTACACATTCCTGTAAATCTTACTGAACACCTAACCCTAACCCTGGCGGAAGCCTTGGACTTGATTCTTCACCTACAACATTGATGTCAACTAAGACACATCTTAACTCGGAGCCTGAATTTCACATTCTCAATCACAACAGAAGAGAACCCTTATTCTCTCGGTAACCGTCTCATCCGCAGAGATTTTCTCTCACAGATAGACCTAACCCTCTCCCAGGACCCTTTCACTGAACCGCTACCATCAGCATCGACGTCTGTCATTCGTTCCCACAACCCTGAAGCTCGTTCTGGCCACTGCCCTCTTATCAGAGTCGGATCAGAACGCTAAATGTCACTCAATTTTCCGCAGACTCCTTACCTTACAACTAATGCCAACCCTATCCCTGGTGCCAGGATCTGACAATTCACCTTCATCTTTGATGTCACACTCACTTCACCTTAAACCTTAAACTTATTCTTGCACAAAACCTCACATCAGAGGTGGATCCGAATTCTAACTGCAACCCTATCTCACCCGTACTTCTTATCGAACACATAACCCTAACCCTAGACCTGACCCTTGAACCAGAATCTTCACCTTCACCGTTGCTATCAACTATGACTCCCTTAATCCTCTGACTCGATCTCACACTCACACTCAATTCAGAATTTTTCGCAAATTCTGTCCATAACCATATTTTCTGCATAGACCTTTCCTTACAGAAAACCCTAACCCTAGCCCCGGATCCTTAACCTGAATGCTCACCGTCAGCATTGGTGTCACCGATGCCACATCTTGATGATGATGTCCACGCTGGCCTTCAACCACACGTCAGAGTAGGATGCTTAATCTAAACATAACCACATCCACCGCATAAACTTTAGACAATTACCTAACCGTAACGCTAGCACATTCCTGTGACCTCAGCCTGCAAAATCATCATGGACGTCACCCTTGCCTCACTGCGACTCAATTGGACAGTTGCCCTAAACTTGGAGAAGGACCCTCAGTCTAAACGTACCAATTGCCTGCCCCTACAGCTTTCCAAAAACCTAACCCTAACACTACCCCTGGCTCGGGGTCCTGACACCTCACCTTGACCATTGACGTCATCCGTGCCTCACCATAAACCTGATCCACCATCTTGCGCACCCTGTCACATCAGACTCAGAAGCTAACTCTATCCGTAAAGAGAATGTTTCTGTATACCAGAGAGAACACAGAATTTTAACCCTGAAACTGATGCCTGGACCTGTATACAGAGTGTCAGCATCGGAGACACCCAGGGATCTCCCAACACGGCAACACAATTTCACAGTCACAGTCACATCAGAGCTAGACCTTAAGTCTTATAATTAACTTATTCTTTCTGTACTAGAGCCCGAACCAGTAATTCTAACCCTAGACATGACTCTTGGACATGCCCCTTAATCGTAACCATTGGCATCACTCACGCTTCATCGTAATCCTTTACCTCAATCCCGAACTTGCCCTCCCATCAGAGAGAAACCTGAAGCCTTTCCATAACCCTATCCTTCCTGTACACCTTACAGAACAAAACTAAACTTACTCTAGCCCTTGGGACTATACCTGAACCGACACCGTCAGCTTCAACGTCTGTCATGCCGCAACATAAGCCTGAATCTCAAGGTCGCCGTCACCCTCACGTCAGGGACAGATGCGAACTCTAAATGTAACTGCATAATCCTGTCAATCGTACTGAACACCTAACCCTAACCCTATTGCCAAGACCTGGACTAGATTTTTCACCCGCAGCAATGATGTCAACTACGACACATCTTAATTCGGAGCTTGAATCTCACACTCGCACTGACATCAGAAGAGAACCCTAATTCTTTCGGAAACCGTCTTTTCCGCACTGATTTTCTCTTTCAGATAACCCTAAGCGTATCCCAGGCCCCTTTCACTGAACCGCCACCATCAGCATCGACGTCTGTAATTCCTCCCCATAATCCTGAAGCTCGTTCTGGATACTGCCCTCATGTCAGAGTCGGATCAGTACTCTAACTGTCACTCAATCTGCAGCATACTCCTTACCTTACAACTAATGCTGACCCTATCCCTGGTACCGGGATCTGACACGTCACCTTCATCATTGTTGTGACCCTCACTACACCTTAAACTTAAACTTATTCTTGCACTCACCCTCACATCAGAGGCGGATCCGAATTCTAACTGCAACCCTACTTCACCCGTACTCCTTATCAAACCCATAACCCTACCCTAGATCTGAACCTTGAATCAGATTATTCACCTTCATCGTTGCTACCCACTATGACACCCTTAATGGTGTGACTCGATCTCACACTCGCCCTCAATTTAGAATTGCACCCTAATTCTGTCCATAACCATATTATCTGCATAAACCTGCATAGACCTTTCCTTACAGAAAACTCTAACCCTAGAACAGGTTCCTTTACCTGCATGCTCACCACCAGCATTGATGTCACCGATGCCATACCTTAATGATGAAGTCCAAAATGGCCTTCACCCACACGTCAGAGTAGGATCCTCTATCTAAACATAACCACATCCACGGCATAAACTAAAACAATTCCCTATCCCTAACCCTAGCACATACCTGTGGCCTGACCATCCATAATCTCCATGGATGTGACCCTTGCCTCATTGTAAGCCTGCGACTGAATTGGACAGTTGCCCTAACCTTGCAGAAGGACCCTCAGTCTAAACGTACCAACACCCTGCCCCTACGGCTTTCCAAAATCCTAACCCTAACCCTAGCCCTGGCTCGTGGTCCTGACACCTCACCTTGACCATTTTGACGTCAACCATGCCTCACAATAAACCTGATCCACCATCTTGCACTCCCTTTCTCATCAGAACTAGAAGCCAACTCTATCCATAAAGCCAATGTCTCTGCATACCAGAGAGAACAAAAAATTTTAACTCTAAAACTGGTGCCTGGACCTATGCACAAAGCGTCATTATCACAAACACCCAGGGATCTCCTCAACACGGAAACGCAAATTCACACTCGCACTCACATCAGAGGTAGACCCTAACCCTAATAATTAACTTATCCTTTCTGCACAACAGCTCTAACCTCTATATTCAAAGCCTAGCCATGACTCTTGGACCTGCCCCTTCACCATAACCATTGGCATCACCTGTGCTTCATCGTAATCCTAATCTTCAATCCCGAACGTGCCCTCCCATCGGAGAGAAACTCGAAATTTTTCCATAAACCTATCCTTCTTCTACACCTTACAGAGCACAATAAACTTACTCTAGCCCTCGGCATTTTACCTGATCCAAAACCAACAGCCTCAATGTCTGTCTTGCCGCACCATAAGCCTGAAGCTCAAGGTGGCCCTCGCCCTCACTTCAGGGTCAGATGCAAACTCTAAATGTTACTCCACATTCCTGTAAATCTTACTGAACACCTAACCCTAACCCTAGCGCGAAGCCTTGGACTAGATTCTTCACCTACAACATTGATGTCAACTAAGACACATCTTAACTCGGAGCCTGAATTTCACATTCTCAATCACAACAGAAGAGAACCCTTATTCTCTCGGTAACCGTCTCTTCCGCAGAGATTTTCTCTCACAGATAGCCCTAACCCTCTCCCAGGACCCTTTCACTGAACCCCTACCATCAGCATCGACGTCTGTCATTCGTTCCCACAACCCTGAAGCTCGTTCTGGCCACTGCCCTCTTGTCAGAGTCGGATCAGAACGCTAAATGTCACTCAATTTTCCGCAAACTCCTTACCTTACAACTAATGCCAACCCTATCCCTGGTGCCAGGATCTGACACTTCACCTTCATCATTGATGTCACACTCACTTCACCTTAAACCTTAAACTTATTCTTGCACAAAACCTCACATCAGAGGTGGATCCGAATTCTAACTGCAACCCTATCTCACCCGTACTCCTTATCGAACACATAACCCTAACCCTAGACCTGACCCTTGAACAAGAATCTTCACCTTCACCGTTGCTATCAACTATGACTCCCTTAATCCTCTGACTCGATCTCACACTCACACTCAATTCAGAATTTTTCGCAAATCCTGTCCATAACCATATTTTCTGCATAGACCTTTCCTTACAGAAAACCCTAACCCTAGCCCCGGATCCTTTACCTGAATGCTCACCGTCAGCATTGGTGTCACCGATGCCACATCTTGATGATGAAGTCCAAGCTGGCCTTCACCCACACGTCAGAGTAGGATGCTTAATCTAAACATAACCACATCCACCGCATAAACTTTAGACAATTACCTAACCCTAACGCTAGCACATTCCTGTGACCTGAGCCCCCAAAATCATCATGGACGTCACCCTTGCCTCACTGCGACTCAATTGGACAGTTGCCCTAAACTTGGAGAAGGACCCTCAGTCTAAACGTACCAATTGCCTGCCCCTACAGCTTTCCAAAAACCTAACCCTAACACTACCCCTGGCTCGGGGTCCTGACACCTCACCTTGACCATTGACGTCATCCGTGCCTCACCATAAACCTGATCCACCATCTTGCGCACCCTGTCACATCAGACTCAGAAGCTAACTCTATCCGTAAAGAGAATGTTTCTGTATACCAGAGAGAACACAGAATTTTAACCCTGAAACTGATGCCTGGACCTGTATACACAGTGTCAGCATCGGAGACACCCAGGGATCTCCCAACACGGCAACACAATTTCACAGTCACAGTCACATCAGAGCTAGACCTTAAGTCTTATAATTAACTTATTCTTTCTGTACTAGAGCCCGAACCAGTAATTCCTATCCTAGCCATGACTCTTGGACATGCCCCTTAATCGTAACCATTGGCATCACTCACGCTTCATCGTAATCCTTTACCTCAATCCCGCACTTGCCCTCCCATCAGAGAGAAACCTGAAGCCTTTCCATAACCCTATCCTTCCTGTACACCTTACAGAACAAAACTAAACTTACTCTAGCCCTTGGGACTATACCTGAACAGACACCGTCAGCTTCAACGTCTGTCATGCCGCACCATAAGCCTGAATCTCAAGGTCGCCGTCACCCTCACGTCAGGGACAGATGCGAACTCTAAATGTAACTGCATAATCCTGTCAATCGTACTGAACACCTAACCCTAACCCTAGTGCAAAGCCCTGGACTAGATTTTTCACCCACAGCAATGATGTCAACTACGACACATCTTAATTCGGAGTTTGAATCTCACCCTCGCACTGACATCAGAAGAGAACCCTAATTCTTTCGGAAACCGTCTTTTCCGCACTGATTTTCTCTTACAGATAACCCTAAGCGTATCCCAGGCCCATTTCACTGAACCGCCACCATCAGCATCGACGTCTGTCATTCCTCCCCATAATCCTGAAGCTCGTTCTGGACGCTGCCCTCATGTCAGAGTCGGATCAGTACTCTAACTGTCACTCAATCTGCAGCATACTCCTTACCTTACAACTAATGCTGACCCTATCCCTGGTACCGGGATCTGACACGTCACCTTCATCATTGTTGTGACCCTCACTTCACCTTAAACTTAAACTTATTCTTGCACTCACCCTCACATCAGAGGCGGATCCGAATTCTAACTGCAACCCTACTTCACCCGTACTCCTTATCAAACCCATAACCCTACCCTAGATCTGAACCTTGAATCAGATTATTCACCTTCATCGTTGCTACCCACTATGACACCCTTAATGGTGTGACTCGATCTCACACTCGCCCTCAATTTAGAATTGCACCCTAATTCTGTCCATAACCATATTATCTGTATAAACCTGCATAGGCCTTTCCTTACAGAAAACTCTAACCCTAGAACAGGTTCCTTTACCTGCATGCTCACCACCAGCATTGATGTCACCGATGCCATACCTTAATGATGAAGTCCAAACTGGCCTTCACCCACACGTCAGAGTAGTATCCTCTATCTAAACATAACCACATCCACGGCATAAACTAAAACAATTCCCTATCCCTAACCCTAGCACATACCTGTGGCCTGACCATCCATAATCTCCATGGATGTGACCCTTGCCTCATTGTAAGCCTGCGACTGAATTGGACAGTTGCCCTAACCTTGCAGAAGGACCCTCAGTCTATACGTACCAACACCCTGCCCCTACGGCTTTCCAAAATCCTAACCCTAACCCTAGCCCTGGCTCGTGGTCCTGACACCTCACCTTGACCATTTTGACGTCAACCATGCCTCACCATAAACCTGATCCACCATCTTGCACTCCCTTTCTCATCAGAACTAGAAGCCAACTCTATCCATAAAGCCAATGTCTCTGCATACCAGAGAGAACAAAAAATTTTAACTCTAAAACTGGTGCCTGGACCTATGCACAAAGCGTCATTATCACAAACACCCAGGGATCTCCTCAACACGGAAACGCAAATTCACACTCGCACTCACATCAGAGGTAGACCCTAACCCTAATAATTAACTTATCCTTTCTGCACAACAGCCCTAACCTCTATATTCAAAGCCTAGCCATGACTCTTGGACCTGCCCCTTCACCATAACCATTGGCATCACCTGCGCTTCATCGTAATCCTAATCTTCAATCCCGAACGTGCCCTCCCATCGGAGAGAAACTCGAAATTTTTCCATAAACCTATCCTTCTTCTACACCTTACAAAGCACAATAAACTTACTCTAGCCCTCGGCATTTTACCTGATCCAAAACCAACAGCCTCAATGTCTGTCTTGCCGCACCATAAGCCTGAAGCTCAAGGTGGCCCTCGCCCTCACGTCAGGGTCAGATGCAAACTCGAAATGTTACTCCACATTCCTGTAAATCTTACTGAACACCTAACCCTAACCCTAGCGCGAAGCCTTGGACTAGATTCTTCACCTACAACATTGATGTCAACTAAGACACATCTTAACTCGGAGCCTGAATTTCACATTCTCAATCACAACAGAAGAGAACCCTTATTCTCTCGGTAACCGTCTCATCCGCAGAGATTTTCTCTCACAGATAGCCCTAACCCTCTCCCAGGACCCTTTCACTGAACCGCTACCATCAGCATCGACGTCTGTCATTCGTTCCCACAACCCTGAAGCTCGTTCTGGCCACTGCCCTCTTGTCAGAGTCGGATCAGAACGCTAAATGTCACTCAATTTTCCGCAGACTCCTTACCTTACAACTACTGCCAACCCTATCCCTGGTGCCAGGATCTGACACTTCACCTTCATCATTGATGTCACACTCACTTCACCTTAAACCTTAAACTTATTCTTGCACAAAACCTCACATCAGAGGTGGATCCGAATTCTAACTGCAACCCTATCTCACCCGTACTCCTTATCGAACACATAACCCTATCCCTAGACCTGACCCTTGAACCAGAATCTTCACCTTCACCGTTGCTATCAACTATGACTCCCTTAATCCTCTGACTCGATCTCACACTCACACTCAATTCAGAATTTTTCGCAAATTCTGTCCATAACCATATTTTCTGCATAGACCTTTCCTTACAGAAAACCCTAACCCTAGCCCCGGATCCTTAACCTGAATGCTCACCGTCAGCATTGGTGTCACCGATGCCACATCTTGATGATGAAGTCCAAGCTGGCCTTCACCCACACGTCAGAGTAGGATGCTTAATCTAAACATAACCACATCCACCGCATAAACTTTAGACAATTACCTAACCCTAACGCTAGCACATTCCTGTGACCTGAGCCCACAAAATCATCATGGACGTCACCCTTGCCTCACTGCGACTCAATTGGACAGCTGCCCTAAACTTGGAGAAGGACCCTCAGTCTAAACGTACCAATTGCCTGCCCCTACAGCTTTCCAAAAACCTAACCCTAACACTACCCCTGGCTCGGGGTCCTGACACCTCACCTTGACCATTGACGTCATCCGTGCCTCACCATAAACCTGATCCACCATCTTGCGCACCCTGTCACATCAGACTCAGAAGCTAACTCTATCCATAAAGAGAATGTTTCTGTATACCAGAGAGAACACAGAATTTTAACCCTGAAACTGATGCCTGGACCTGTATACAGAGTGTCAGCATCGGAGACACCCAGGGATCTCCCAACACGGCAACACAATTTCACAGTCACAGTCACATCAGAGCTAGACCTTAAGTCTTATAATTAACTTATTCTTTCTGTACTAGAGCCCGAACCAGTAATTCTAACCCTAGCCATGACTCTTGGACATGCCCCTTAATCGTAACCATTGGCATCACTCACGCTTCATCGTAATCCTTTACCTCAATCCCGCACTTGCCCTCCCATCAGAGAGAAACCTGAAGCCTTTCCATAACCCTATCCTTCCTGTACACCGTACAGAACAAAACTAAACTTATTCTAGCCCTTGGAACTATACCTGAACCGACACCATCAGCTTCAACGTCTGTCATGCCGCACCATAAGCCTGAATCTCAAGGTCGCCGTCACCCGCACGTCAGGGACAGATGCGAACTCTAAATGTAACTGCATAATCCTGTCAATCTTACTGAACACCTAACCCTAACCCTAGTGACAAGCCCTGGACTAGATTTTTCACCCGCAGCAATGATGTCAACTACGACACATCTTAATTCGGAGCTTGAATCTCACACTCGCACTGACATCAGAAGAGAACCCTAATTCTTTCGGAAACCGTCTTTTCCGCACTGATTTTCTCTTACAGATAACCCTAAGCGTATCCCAGGCCACTTTCACTGAACCGCCACCATCAGCATCGACGTCTGTCATTCCTCCCCATAATCCTGAAGCTCGTTCTGGACTCTGCCCTCATGTCAGAGTCGGATCAGTACTCTAACTGTCACTCAATCTGCAGCATACTCCTTACCTTACAACTAATGCTGACCCTATCTCTGGTACCGGGATCTGACACTTCACCTTCATCATTGTTGTGACCCTCACTTCACCTGAAACTTAAACTTATTCTTGCCCTCACCCTCACATCAGAGGCGGATCCGAATTCTAACTGCAACCCTACTTCACCCGTACTCCTTATCAAACCCATAACCCTACCCTACATCTGAACCTTGAATCAGATTATTCACGTTCATCGTTGCTACCCACTATGACACCCTTAATGGTGTGACTCGATCTCACACTCGCCCTCAATTTAGAATTGCACCCTAATTCTGTCCATAACCATATTATCTGCATAAACCTGCATAGGCCTTTCCTTACAGAAAACTCTAACCCTAGAACAGGTTCCTTTACCTGCATGCTGACCACCAGCATTGATCTCACCGATGCCATACCTTAATGATGAAGTCCAAACTGGCCTTCACCCACACGTCAGAGTAGGATCCTCTATCTAAACATAACCACATCCACGGCATAAACCAAAACAATTCCCTATCCCTAACCCTAGCACATACCTGTGGCCTGACCATCCATAATCTCCATGGATGTGACCCTTGCCTCATTGTAAGCCTGCGACTGAATTGGACAGTTGCCCTAACCTTGCAGAAGGACCCTCAGTCTAAACGTACCAATACCCTGCCCCTACGGCTTTCCAAAATCCTAACCCTAACCCTAGCCCTGGCTCGTGGTCCTGACACCTCACCTTGACCATTGACGTCAACCATGCCTCACCATAAACCTGATCCACCATCTTGCACTCCCTTTCTCATCAGAACTAGAAGCCAACTCTATCCATAAAGCCAATGTCTCTGCATACCAGAGAGAACAAAAAATTTTAACTCTAAAACTGGTGCCTGGACCTATACACAAAGCGTCATTATCACAAACACCCAGGGATCTCCTCAACACGGAAACGCAAATTCACACTCGCACTCACATCAGAGGTAGACCCTAACCCTAATACTTAACTTATCCTTTCTGGACAACAGCCCTAACCTGTATATTCAAAGCCTAGCCATGACTCTTGGACCTGCCCCTTCACCATAACCATTGGCATCACCTGCGCTTCATTGTAATCCTAATCTTCAATCCCGAACGTGCCCTCCCATCGGAGAGAAACTCGAAATTTTTCCATAAAGCTATCCTTCTTCTACACCTTACAGAGCACAATAAACTTACTCTAGCCCTCGGCATTTTACCTGATCCAAAACCAACAGCCTCAATGTCTGTCTTGCCGCACCATAAGCCTGAAGCTCAAGGTGGCCTTCGCCCTCACTTCAGGGTCAGATGCAAACTCTAAATGTTACTCCACATTCCTGTAAATCTTACTGAACACCTAACCCTAACCCTAGCGCGAAGCCTTGGACTAGATTCTTCACCTACAACATTGATGTCAACTAAGACACATCTTAACTCGGAGCCTGAATTTCACATTCTCAATCACAACAGAAGAGAACCCTTATTCTCTCGGTAACCGTCTCTTCCGCAGAGATTTTCTCTCACAGATAGCCCTATCCCTCTCCCAGGACCCTTTCACTGAACCGCTACCATCAGCATCAACGTCTGCCATTCGTGCCCACAACCCTGAAGCTCGTTCTGGCCACTGCCCTCTTGTCAGAGTCGGATCAGAACGCTAAATGTCACTCAATTTTCCGCAGACTCCTTACCTTACAACTAATGCCAAACCTATCCCTGGTGCCAGGATCTGACACTTCACCTTCATCATTGATGTCACACTCACTTCACCTTAAACCTTAAACTTATTCTTGCACAAAACCTCACATCAGAGGTGGATCCGAATTCTAACTGCAACCCTATCTCCCCCGTACTCCTTATCGAACACATAACCCTAACCGTAGAACTTACCCTTGAACCAGAATCTTCACCTTCACCGTTGCTATCAACTATGACTCCCTTAATCCTCTGACTTGATCTCACACTCACACTCAATTCAGAATTTTTCGCAAATTCTGTCCATAACCATATTTTCTGCATAGACCTCTCCTTACAGAAAACCCTAACCCTAGCCCCGGATCCTTTACCTGAATGCTCACCGTCAGCATTGGTGTCACCGATGCCACATCTTGATGATGAAGTCCAAGCTGGCCTTCACCCACTCGTCAGAGTAGGATGCTTAATCTAAACATAACCACATCCACCGCATAAACTTTAGACAATTACCTAACCCTAACGCTAGCACATTCCTGTGACCTGAGCCCCCAAAATCATCATGGACGTCACCCTTGCCTCACTGCGACTCAATTGGACAGTTGCCCTAAACTTGGAGAAGGACCCTCAGTCTAAACGTACCAATTGCCTGCCCCTACAGCTTTCCAAAAACCTAACCCTAACACTACCCCTGGCTCGGGGTCCTGACACCTCACCTTGACCATTGACGTCATCCGTGCCTCACCATAAACCTGATCCACCATCTTGCGTACCCTGTCACATCAGACTCAGAAGCTAACTCTATCCGTAAAGAGAATGTTTCTGTATACCAGAGAGAACACAGAATTTTAACCCTGAAACTGATGCCTGGACCTGTATACACAGTGTCAGCATCGGAGACACCCAGGGATCTCCCAACACGGCAACACAATTTCACAGTCACAGTCACATCAGAGCTAGACCTTAAGTCTTATAATTAACTTATTCTTTCTGTACTAGAGCCCGAACCAGTAATTCCTATCCTAGCCATGACTCTTGGACATGCCCCTTAATCGTAACCATTGGCATCACTCACGCTTCATCGTAATCCTTTACCTCAATCCCGCACTTGCCCTCCCATCAGAGAGAAACCTGAAGCCTTTCCATAACCCTATCCTTCCTGTACACCTTACAGAACAAAACTAAACTTACTCTAGCCCTTGGGACTATACCTGAACAGACACCGTCAGCTTCAACGTCTGTCATGCCGCACCATAAGCCTGAATCTCAAGGTCGCCGTCACCCTCACGTCAGGGACAGATGCGAACTCTAAATGTAACTGCATAATCCTGTCAATCGTACTGAACACCTAACCCTAACCCTAGTGCAAAGCCCTGGACTAGATTTTTCACCCACAGCAATGATGTCAACTACGACACATCTTAATTCGGAGTTTGAATCTCACCCTCGCACTGACATCAGAAGAGAACACTAATTCTTTCGGAAACCGTCTTTTCCGCACTGATTTTCTCTTACAGATAACCCTAAGCGTATCCCAGGCCCATTTCACTGAACCGCCACCATCAGCATCGACGTCTGTCATTCCTCCCCATAATCCTGAAGCTCGTTCTGGACGCTGCCCTCATGTCAGAGTCGGATCAGTACTCTAACTGTCACTCAATCTGCAGCATACTCCTTACCTTACAACTAATGCTGACCCTATCCCTGGTACCGGGATCTGACACGTCACCTTCATCATTGTTGTGACCCTCACTTCACCTTAAACTTAAACTTATTCTTGCACTCACCCTCACATCAGAGGCGGATCCGAATTCTAACTGCAACCCTACTTCACCCGTACTCCTTATCAAACCCATAACCCTACCCTAGATCTGAACCTTGAATCAGATTATTCACCTTCATCGTTGCTACCCACTATGACACCCTTAATGGTGTGACTCGATCTCACACTCGCCCTCAATTTAGAATTGCACCCTAATTCTGTCCATAACCATATTATCTGTATAAACCTGCATAGGCCTTTCCTTACAGAAAACTCTAACCCTAGAACAGGTTCCTTTACCTGCATGCTCACCACCAGCATTGATGTCACCGATGCCATACCTTAATGATGAAGTCCAAACTGGCCTTCACCCACACGTCAGAGTAGTATCCTCTATCTAAACATAACCACATCCACGGCATAAACTAAAACAATTCCCTATCCCTAACCCTAGCACATACCTGTGGCCTGACCATCCATAATCTCCATGGATGTGACCCTTGCCTCATTGTAAGCCTGCGACTGAATTGGACAGTTGCCCTAACCTTGCAGAAGGACCCTCAGTCTATACGTACCAACACCCTGCCCCTACGGCTTTCCAAAATCCTAACCCTAACCCTAGCCCTGGCTCGTGGTCCTGACACCTCACCTTGACCATTTTGACGTCAACCATGCCTCACCATAAACCTGATCCACCATCTTGCACTCCCTTTCTCATCAGAACTAGAAGCCAACTCTATCCATAAAGCCAATGTCTCTGCATACCAGAGAGAACAAAAAATTTTAACTCTAAAACTGGTGCCTGGACCTATGCACAAAGCGTCATTATCACAAACACCCAGGGATCTCCTCAACACGGAAACGCAAATTCACACTCGCACTCACATCAGAGGTAGACCCTAACCCTAATAATTAACTTATCCTTTCTGCACAACAGCCCTAACCTCTATATTCAAAGCCTAGCCATGACTCTTGGACCTGCCCCTTCACCATAACCATTGGCATCACCTGCGCTTCATCGTAATCCTAATCTTCAATCCCGAACGTGCCCTCCCATCGGAGAGAAACTCGAAATTTTTCCATAAACCTATCCTTCTTCTACACCTTACAAAGCACAATAAACTTACTCTAGCCCTCGGCATTTTACCTGATCCAAAACCAACAGCCTCAATGTCTGTCTTGCCGCACCATAAGCCTGAAGCTCAAGGTGGCCCTCGCCCTCACGTCAGGGTCAGATGCAAACTCGAAATGTTACTCCACATTCCTGTAAATCTTACTGAACACCTAACCCTAACCCTAGCGCGAAGCCTTGGACTAGATTCTTCACCTACAACATTGATGTCAACTAAGACACATCTTAACTCGGAGCCTGAATTTCACATTCTCAATCACAACAGAAGAGAACCCTTATTCTCTCGGTAACCGTCTCATCCGCAGAGATTTTCTCTCACAGATAGCCCTAACCCTCTCCCAGGACCCTTTCACTGAACCGCTACCATCAGCATCGACGTCTGTCATTCGTTCCCACAACCCTGAAGCTCGTTCTGGCCACTGCCCTCTTGTCAGAGTCGGATCAGAACGCTAAATGTCATTCAATTTTCCGCAGACTCCTTACCTTACAACTACTGCCAACCCTATCCCTGGTGCCAGGATCTGACACTTCACCTTCATCATTGATGTCACACTCACTTCACCTTAAACCTTAAACTTATTCTTGCACAAAACCTCACATCAGAGGTGGATCCGAATTCTAACTGCAACCCTATCTCACCCGTACTCCTTATCGAACACATAACCCTATCCCTAGACCTGACCCTTGAACCAGAATCTTCACCTTCACCGTTGCTATCAACTATGACTCCCTTAATCCTCTGACTCGATCTCACACTCACACTCAATTCAGAATTTTTCGCAAATTCTGTCCATAACCATATTTTCTGCATAGACCTTTCCTTACAGAAAACCCTAACCCTAGCCCCGGATCCTTAACCTGAATGCTCACCGTCAGCATTGGTGTCACCGATGCCACATCTTGATGATGAAGTCCAAGCTGGCCTTCACCCACACGTCAGAGTAGGATGCTTAATCTAAACATAACCACATCCACCGCATAAACTTTAGACAATTACCTAACCCTAACGCTAGCACATTCCTGTGACCTGAGCCCACAAAATCATCATGGACGTCACCCTTGCCTCACTGCGACTCAATTGGACAGCTGCCCTAAACTTGGAGAAGGACCCTCAGTCTAAACGTACCAATTGCCTGCCCCTACAGCTTTCCAAAAACCTAACCCTAACACTACCCCTGGCTCGGGGTCCTGACACCTCACCTTGACCATTGACGTCATCCATGCCTCACCATAAACCTGATCCACCATCTTGCGCACCCTGTCACATCAGACTCAGAAGCTAACTCTATCCATAAAGAGAATGTTTCTGTATACCAGAGAGAACACAGAATTTTAACCCTGAAACTGATGCCTGGACCTGTATACAGAGTGTCAGCATCGGAGACACCCAGGGATCTCCCAACACGGCAACACAATTTCACAGTCACAGTCACATCAGAGCTGGACCTTAAGTCTTATAATTAACTTATTCTTTCTGTACTAGAGCCCGAACCAGTAATTCTAACCCTAGCGATGACTCTTGGACATGCCAGTTAATCGTAACCATTGGCATCACTCACGCTTCATCGTAATCCTTTACCTCAATCCCGCACTTGCCCTCCCATCAGAGAGAAACCTGAAGCCTTTCCATAACCCTATCCTTCCTGTACACCTTACAGAACAAAACTAAACTTACTCTAGCCCTTGGGACTATACCTGAACCGACACCATCAGCTTCAACGTCTGTCATGCCGCACCATAAGCCTGAATCTCAAGGTCGCCGTCACCCTCACGTCAGGGACAGATGCGAACTCTAAATGTAACTGCATAATCCTGTCAATCGTACTGAACACCTAACCCTAACCCTAGTGCCAAGGCCTGGACTACATTTTTCACCCGCAGCAATGATGTCAACTACGACACATCTTAATTCGGAGCTTGAATCTCACACTCGCACTGACATCAGAAGAGAACCCTAATTCTTTCGGAAACCGTCTTTTCCGCACTGATTTTCTCTTACAGATAACCCTAAGCGTATCCCAGGCCCCTTTCACTGAACCGCCACCATCAGCATCGACGTCTGTCATTCCTCCCCATAATCCTGAAGCTCGTTCTGGACGCTGCCCTCATGTCAGAGGCGGATCAGTACTATAACTGTCACTCAATCTGCAGCATACTCCTTACCTTACAACTAATGCTGACCCTATCCCTGGTACCGGGATATGACACTTCACCTTCATCATTGTTGTGACCCTCACTTCACCTGAAACTTAAACTTATTCATGCACTCACCCTCACATCAGAGGCGGATCCGAATTCTAACTGCAACCCTACTTCACCCGTACTCCTTATCAAACCCATAACCCTACCCTAGATCTGAACCTTGAATCAGATTATTCACCTTCATCGTTGCTACCCACTATGACACCCTTAATGGTGTGACTCGATCTCACACTCGCCCTCAATTTAGAATTGCACCCTAATTCTGTCCATAACCATATTATCTGCATAAACCTGCATAGACCTTTCCTTACAGAAAACTCTAACCCTGGAACAGGTTCCTTTACCTGCATGCTCACCACCAGCACTGATGTCACCGATGCCATACCTTAATGATGAAGTCCAAACTGGCCTTCACCCACACGTCAGAGTAGGATCCTCTATCTAAACATAACCACATCCACGGCATAAACTAAAACAATTCCCTATCCCTAACCCTAGCACATACCTGTGGCCTGACCATCCATAATCTCCATGGATGTGACCCTTGCCTCATTGTAAGCCTGCGACTGAATTGGACAGTTGCCCTAACCTTGCAGAAGGACCCTCAGTCTAAACGTACCAATACCCTGCCCCTACGGCTTTCCAAAATCCTAACCCTAACCGTAACCCTGGCTCGTGGTCCTGACACCTCACCTTGACCATTGACGTCAACCATGCCTCACCATAAACCTGATCCACCATCTTGCACTCCCTTTCTCATCAGAACTAGAAGCCAACTCTATCCATAAAGCCAATGTCTCTGCATACCAGAGAGAACAAAAAATTTTAACTCTAAAACTGGTGCCTGGACCTATACACAAAGCGTCATTATCACAAACACCCAGGGATCTCCTCAACACGGAAACGCAAATTCACACTCTCACTCACATCAGAGGTAGACCCTAACCCTAATAATTAACTTATCCTTTCTGCACAACAGCCCTAACCTCTATATTCAAAGCCTAGCCATGACACTTGGACCTGCCCCTTCACCATAACCGTTGGCATCACCTGCGCTTCATCGTAATCCTAATCTTCAATCCCGAACGTGCCCTCCCATCGGAGAGAAACTCGAAATTTTTCCATAAACCTATCCTTCTTCTACACCTTACAGAACACAATAAACTTACTCTAGCCCTCGGCATTTTACCTGATCCAAAACCAACAGCCTCAATGTCTGTCTTCCCGCACCATAAGCCTGAAGCTCAAGGTGGCCCTCGCCCTCACTTCAGGGTCAGATGCAAACTCTAAATGTTACTCCACATTCCTGTAAATCTTACTGAACACCTAACCCTAACCCTAGCGCGAAGCCTTGGACTAGATTCTTCACCTACAACATTGATGTCAACTAAGACACATCTTAACTCGGAGCCTGAATTTCACATTCTCAATCACAACAGAAGAGAACCCTTATTCTCTCGGTAACCGTCTCTTCCGCAGAGATTTTCTCTCACAGATAGCCCTATCCCTCTCCCAGGACCCTTTCACTGAACCGCTACCATCAGCATCAACGTCTGCCATTCGTGCCCACAACCCTGAAGCTCGTTCTGGCCACTGCCCTCTTGTCAGAGTCGGATCAGAACGCTAAATGTCACTCAATTTTCCGCAGACTCCTTACCTTACAACTAATGCCAAACCTATCCCTGGTGCCAGGATCTGACACTTCACCTTCATCATTGATGTCACACTCACTTCACCTTAAACCTTAAACTTATTCTTGCACAAAACCTCACATCAGAGGTGGATCCGAATTCTAACTGCAACCCTATCTCCCCCGTACTCCTTATCGAACACATAACCCTAACCGTAGAACTTACCCTTGAACCAGAATCTTCACCTTCACCGTTGCTATCAACTATGACTCCCTTAATCCTCTGACTTGATCTCACACTCACACTCAATTCAGAATTTTTCGCAAATTCTGTCCATAACCATATTTTCTGCATAGACCTCTCCTTACAGAAAACCCTAACCCTAGCCCCGGATCCTTTACCTGAATGCTCACCGTCAGCATTGGTGTCACCGATGCCACATCTTGATGATGAAGTCCAAGCTGGCCTTCACCCACTCGTCAGAGTAGGATGCTTAATCTAAACATAACCACATCCACCGCATAAACTTTAGACAATTACCTAACCCTAACGCTAGCACATTCCTGTGACCTGAGCCCCCAAAATCATCATGGACGTCACCCTTGCCTCACTGCGACTCAATTGGACAGTTGCCCTAAACTTGGAGAAGGACCCTCAGTCTAAACGTACCAATTGCCTGCCCCTACAGCTTTCCAAAAACCTAACCCTAACACTACCCCTGGCTCGGGGTCCTGACACCTCACCTTGACCATTGACGTCATCCGTGCCTCACCATAAACCTGATCCACCATCTTGCGTACCCTGTCACATCAGACTCAGAAGCTAACTCTATCCGTAAAGAGAATGTTTCTGTATACCAGAGAGAACACAGAATTTTAACCCTGAAACTGATGCCTGGACCTGTATACACAGTGTCAGCATCGGAGACACCCAGGGATCTCCCAACACGGCAACACAATTTCACAGTCACAGTCACATCAGAGCTAGACCTTAAGTCTTATAATTAACTTATTCTTTCTGTACTAGAGCCCGAACCAGTAATTCCTATCCTAGCCATGACTCTTGGACATGCCCCTTAATCGTAACCATTGGCATCACTCACGCTTCATCGTAATCCTTTACCTCAATCCCGCACTTGCCCTCCCATCAGAGAGAAACCTGAAGCCTTTCCATAACCCTATCCTTCCTGTACACCTTACAGAACAAAACTAAACTTACTCTAGCCCTTGGGACTATACCTGAACAGACACCGTCAGCTTCAACGTCTGTCATGCCGCACCATAAGCCTGAATCTCAAGGTCGCCGTCACCCTCACGTCAGGGACAGATGCGAACTCTAAATGTAACTGCATAATCCTGTCAATCGTACTGAACACCTAACCCTAACCCTAGTGCAAAGCCCTGGACTAGATTTTTCACCCACAGCAATGATGTCAACTACGACACATCTTAATTCGGAGTTTGAATCTCACCCTCGCACTGACATCAGAAGAGAACACTAATTCTTTCGGAAACCGTCTTTTCCGCACTGATTTTCTCTTACAGATAACCCTAAGCGTATCCCAGGCCCATTTCACTGAACCGCCACCATCAGCATCGACGTCTGTCATTCCTCCCCATAATCCTGAAGCTCGTTCTGGACGCTGCCCTCATGTCAGAGTCGGATCAGTACTCTAACTGTCACTCAATCTGCAGCATACTCCTTACCTTACAACTAATGCTGACCCTATCCCTGGTACCGGGATCTGACACGTCACCTTCATCATTGTTGTGACCCTCACTTCACCTTAAACTTAAACTTATTCTTGCACTCACCCTCACATCAGAGGCGGATCCGAATTCTAACTGCAACCCTACTTCACCCGTACTCCTTATCAAACCCATAACCCTACCCTAGATCTGAACCTTGAATCAGATTATTCACCTTCATCGTTGCTACCCACTATGACACCCTTAATGGTGTGACTCGATCTCACACTCGCCCTCAATTTAGAATTGCACCCTAATTCTGTCCATAACCATATTATCTGTATAAACCTGCATAGGCCTTTCCTTACAGAAAACTCTAACCCTAGAACAGGTTCCTTTACCTGCATGCTCACCACCAGCATTGATGTCACCGATGCCATACCTTAATGATGAAGTCCAAACTGGCCTTCACCCACACGTCAGAGTAGTATCCTCTATCTAAACATAACCACATCCACGGCATAAACTAAAACAATTCCCTATCCCTAACCCTAGCACATACCTGTGGCCTGACCATCCATAATCTCCATGGATGTGACCCTTGCCTCATTGTAAGCCTGCGACTGAATTGGACAGTTGCCCTAACCTTGCAGAAGGACCCTCAGTCTATACGTACCAACACCCTGCCCCTACGGCTTTCCAAAATCCTAACCCTAACCCTAGCCCTGGCTCGTGGTCCTGACACCTCACCTTGACCATTTTGACGTCAACCATGCCTCACCATAAACCTGATCCACCATCTTGCACTCCCTTTCTCATCAGAACTAGAAGCCAACTCTATCCATAAAGCCAATGTCTCTGCATACCAGAGAGAACAAAAAATTTTAACTCTAAAACTGGTGCCTGGACCTATGCACAAAGCGTCATTATCACAAACACCCAGGGATCTCCTCAACACGGAAACGCAAATTCACACTCGCACTCACATCAGAGGTAGACCCTAACCCTAATAATTAACTTATCCTTTCTGCACAACAGCCCTAACCTCTATATTCAAAGCCTAGCCATGACTCTTGGACCTGCCCCTTCACCATAACCATTGGCATCACCTGCGCTTCATCGTAATCCTAATCTTCAATCCCGAACGTGCCCTCCCATCGGAGAGAAACTCGAAATTTTTCCATAAACCTATCCTTCTTCTACACCTTACAAAGCACAATAAACTTACTCTAGCCCTCGGCATTTTACCTGATCCAAAACCAACAGCCTCAATGTCTGTCTTGCCGCACCATAAGCCTGAAGCTCAAGGTGGCCCTCGCCCTCACGTCAGGGTCAGATGCAAACTCGAAATGTTACTCCACATTCCTGTAAATCTTACTGAACACCTAACCCTAACCCTAGCGCGAAGCCTTGGACTAGATTCTTCACCTACAACATTGATGTCAACTAAGACACATCTTAACTCGGAGCCTGAATTTCACATTCTCAATCACAACAGAAGAGAACCCTTATTCTCTCGGTAACCGTCTCATCCGCAGAGATTTTCTCTCACAGATAGCCCTAACCCTCTCCCAGGACCCTTTCACTGAACCGCTACCATCAGCATCGACGTCTGTCATTCGTTCCCACAACCCTGAAGCTCGTTCTGGCCACTGCCCTCTTGTCAGAGTCGGATCAGAACGCTAAATGTCATTCAATTTTCCGCAGACTCCTTACCTTACAACTACTGCCAACCCTATCCCTGGTGCCAGGATCTGACACTTCACCTTCATCATTGATGTCACACTCACTTCACCTTAAACCTTAAACTTATTCTTGCACAAAACCTCACATCAGAGGTGGATCCGAATTCTAACTGCAACCCTATCTCACCCGTACTCCTTATCGAACACATAACCCTATCCCTAGACCTGACCCTTGAACCAGAATCTTCACCTTCACCGTTGCTATCAACTATGACTCCCTTAATCCTCTGACTCGATCTCACACTCACACTCAATTCAGAATTTTTCGCAAATTCTGTCCATAACCATATTTTCTGCATAGACCTTTCCTTACAGAAAACCCTAACCCTAGCCCCGGATCCTTAACCTGAATGCTCACCGTCAGCATTGGTGTCACCGATGCCACATCTTGATGATGAAGTCCAAGCTGGCCTTCACCCACACGTCAGAGTAGGATGCTTAATCTAAACATAACCACATCCACCGCATAAACTTTAGACAATTACCTAACCCTAACGCTAGCACATTCCTGTGACCTGAGCCCACAAAATCATCATGGACGTCACCCTTGCCTCACTGCGACTCAATTGGACAGCTGCCCTAAACTTGGAGAAGGACCCTCAGTCTAAACGTACCAATTGCCTGCCCCTACAGCTTTCCAAAAACCTAACCCTAACACTACCCCTGGCTCGGGGTCCTGACACCTCACCTTGACCATTGACGTCATCCATGCCTCACCATAAACCTGATCCACCATCTTGCGCACCCTGTCACATCAGACTCAGAAGCTAACTCTATCCATAAAGAGAATGTTTCTGTATACCAGAGAGAACACAGAATTTTAACCCTGAAACTGATGCCTGGACCTGTATACAGAGTGTCAGCATCGGAGACACCCAGGGATCTCCCAACACGGCAACACAATTTCACAGTCACAGTCACATCAGAGCTGGACCTTAAGTCTTATAATTAACTTATTCTTTCTGTACTAGAGCCCGAACCAGTAATTCTAACCCTAGCGATGACTCTTGGACATGCCAGTTAATCGTAACCATTGGCATCACTCACGCTTCATCGTAATCCTTTACCTCAATCCCGCACTTGCCCTCCCATCAGAGAGAAACCTGAAGCCTTTCCATAACCCTATCCTTCCTGTACACCTTACAGAACAAAACTAAACTTACTCTAGCCCTTGGGACTATACCTGAACCGACACCATCAGCTTCAACGTCTGTCATGCCGCACCATAAGCCTGAATCTCAAGGTCGCCGTCACCCTCACGTCAGGGACAGATGCGAACTCTAAATGTAACTGCATAATCCTGTCAATCGTACTGAACACCTAACCCTAACCCTAGTGCCAAGGCCTGGACTACATTTTTCACCCGCAGCAATGATGTCAACTACGACACATCTTAATTCGGAGCTTGAATCTCACACTCGCACTGACATCAGAAGAGAACCCTAATTCTTTCGGAAACCGTCTTTTCCGCACTGATTTTCTCTTACAGATAACCCTAAGCGTATCCCAGGCCCCTTTCACTGAACCGCCACCATCAGCATCGACGTCTGTCATTCCTCCCCATAATCCTGAAGCTCGTTCTGGACGCTGCCCTCATGTCAGAGGCGGATCAGTACTATAACTGTCACTCAATCTGCAGCATACTCCTTACCTTACAACTAATGCTGACCCTATCCCTGGTACCGGGATATGACACTTCACCTTCATCATTGTTGTGACCCTCACTTCACCTGAAACTTAAACTTATTCATGCACTCACCCTCACATCAGAGGCGGATCCGAATTCTAACTGCAACCCTACTTCACCCGTACTCCTTATCAAACCCATAACCCTACCCTAGATCTGAACCTTGAATCAGATTATTCACCTTCATCGTTGCTACCCACTATGACACCCTTAATGGTGTGACTCGATCTCACACTCGCCCTCAATTTAGAATTGCACCCTAATTCTGTCCATAACCATATTATCTGCATAAACCTGCATAGACCTTTCCTTACAGAAAACTCTAACCCTGGAACAGGTTCCTTTACCTGCATGCTCACCACCAGCACTGATGTCACCGATGCCATACCTTAATGATGAAGTCCAAACTGGCCTTCACCCACACGTCAGAGTAGGATCCTCTATCTAAACATAACCACATCCACGGCATAAACTAAAACAATTCCCTATCCCTAACCCTAGCACATACCTGTGGCCTGACCATCCATAATCTCCATGGATGTGACCCTTGCCTCATTGTAAGCCTGCGACTGAATTGGACAGTTGCCCTAACCTTGCAGAAGGACCCTCAGTCTAAACGTACCAATACCCTGCCCCTACGGCTTTCCAAAATCCTAACCCTAACCGTAACCCTGGCTCGTGGTCCTGACACCTCACCTTGACCATTGACGTCAACCATGCCTCACCATAAACCTGATCCACCATCTTGCACTCCCTTTCTCATCAGAACTAGAAGCCAACTCTATCCATAAAGCCAATGTCTCTGCATACCAGAGAGAACAAAAAATTTTAACTCTAAAACTGGTGCCTGGACCTATACACAAAGCGTCATTATCACAAACACCCAGGGATCTCCTCAACACGGAAACGCAAATTCACACTCTCACTCACATCAGAGGTAGACCCTAACCCTAATAATTAACTTATCCTTTCTGCACAACAGCCCTAACCTCTATATTCAAAGCCTAGCCATGACACTTGGACCTGCCCCTTCACCATAACCGTTGGCATCACCTGCGCTTCATCGTAATCCTAATCTTCAATCCCGAACGTGCCCTCCCATCGGAGAGAAACTCGAAATTTTTCCATAAACCTATCCTTCTTCTACACCTTACAGAACACAATAAACTTACTCTAGCCCTCGGCATTTTACCTGATCCAAAACCAACAGCCTCAATGTCTGTCTTCCCGCACCATAAGCCTGAAGCTCAAGGTGGCCCTCGCCCTCACTTCAGGGTCAGATGCAAACTCTAAATGTTACTCCACATTCCTGTAAATCTTACTGAACACCTAACCCTAACCCTAGCGCGAAGCCTTGGACTAGATTCTTCACCTACAACATTGATGTCAACTAAGACACATCTTAACTCGGAGCCTGAATTTCACATTCTCAATCACAACAGAAGAGAACCCTTATTCTCTCGGTAACCGTCTCTTCCGCAGAGATTTTCTCTCACAGATAGCCCTATCCCTCTCCCAGGACCCTTTCACTGAACCGCTACCATCAGCATCAACGTCTGCCATTCGTGCCCACAACCCTGAAGCTCGTTCTGGCCACTGCCCTCTTGTCAGAGTCGGATCAGAACGCTAAATGTCACTCAATTTTCCGCAGACTCCTTACCTTACAACTAATGCCAAACCTATCCCTGGTGCCAGGATCTGACACTTCACCTTCATCATTGATGTCACACTCACTTCACCTTAAACCTTAAACTTATTCTTGCACAAAACCTCACATCAGAGGTGGATCCGAATTCTAACTGCAACCCTATCTCCCCCGTACTCCTTATCGAACACATAACCCTAACCGTAGAACTTACCCTTGAACCAGAATCTTCACCTTCACCGTTGCTATCAACTATGACTCCCTTAATCCTCTGACTTGATCTCACACTCACACTCAATTCAGAATTTTTCGCAAATTCTGTCCATAACCATATTTTCTGCATAGACCTCTCCTTACAGAAAACCCTAACCCTAGCCCCGGATCCTTTACCTGAATGCTCACCGTCAGCATTGGTGTCACCGATGCCACATCTTGATGATGAAGTCCAAGCTGGCCTTCACCCACTCGTCAGAGTAGGATGCTTAATCTAAACATAACCACATCCACCGCATAAACTTTAGACAATTACCTAACCCTAACGCTAGCACATTCCTGTGACCTGAGCCCCCAAAATCATCATGGACGTCACCCTTGCCTCACTGCGACTCAATTGGACAGTTGCCCTAAACTTGGAGAAGGACCCTCAGTCTAAACGTACCAATTGCCTGCCCCTACAGCTTTCCAAAAACCTAACCCTAACACTACCCCTGGCTCGGGGTCCTGACACCTCACCTTGACCATTGACGTCATCCGTGCCTCACCATAAACCTGATCCACCATCTTGCGTACCCTGTCACATCAGACTCAGAAGCTAACTCTATCCGTAAAGAGAATGTTTCTGTATACCAGAGAGAACACAGAATTTTAACCCTGAAACTGATGCCTGGACCTGTATACACAGTGTCAGCATCGGAGACACCCAGGGATCTCCCAACACGGCAACACAATTTCACAGTCACAGTCACATCAGAGCTAGACCTTAAGTCTTATAATTAACTTATTCTTTCTGTACTAGAGCCCGAACCAGTAATTCCTATCCTAGCCATGACTCTTGGACATGCCCCTTAATCGTAACCATTGGCATCACTCACGCTTCATCGTAATCCTTTACCTCAATCCCGCACTTGCCCTCCCATCAGAGAGAAACCTGAAGCCTTTCCATAACCCTATCCTTCCTGTACACCTTACAGAACAAAACTAAACTTACTCTAGCCCTTGGGACTATACCTGAACAGACACCGTCAGCTTCAACGTCTGTCATGCCGCACCATAAGCCTGAATCTCAAGGTCGCCGTCACCCTCACGTCAGGGACAGATGCGAACTCTAAATGTAACTGCATAATCCTGTCAATCGTACTGAACACCTAACCCTAACCCTAGTGCAAAGCCCTGGACTAGATTTTTCACCCACAGCAATGATGTCAACTACGACACATCTTAATTCGGAGTTTGAATCTCACCCTCGCACTGACATCAGAAGAGAACACTAATTCTTTCGGAAACCGTCTTTTCCGCACTGATTTTCTCTTACAGATAACCCTAAGCGTATCCCAGGCCCATTTCACTGAACCGCCACCATCAGCATCGACGTCTGTCATTCCTCCCCATAATCCTGAAGCTCGTTCTGGACGCTGCCCTCATGTCAGAGTCGGATCAGTACTCTAACTGTCACTCAATCTGCAGCATACTCCTTACCTTACAACTAATGCTGACCCTATCCCTGGTACCGGGATCTGACACGTCACCTTCATCATTGTTGTGACCCTCACTTCACCTTAAACTTAAACTTATTCTTGCACTCACCCTCACATCAGAGGCGGATCCGAATTCTAACTGCAACCCTACTTCACCCGTACTCCTTATCAAACCCATAACCCTACCCTAGATCTGAACCTTGAATCAGATTATTCACCTTCATCGTTGCTACCCACTATGACACCCTTAATGGTGTGACTCGATCTCACACTCGCCCTCAATTTAGAATTGCACCCTAATTCTGTCCATAACCATATTATCTGTATAAACCTGCATAGGCCTTTCCTTACAGAAAACTCTAACCCTAGAACAGGTTCCTTTACCTGCATGCTCACCACCAGCATTGATGTCACCGATGCCATACCTTAATGATGAAGTCCAAACTGGCCTTCACCCACACGTCAGAGTAGTATCCTCTATCTAAACATAACCACATCCACGGCATAAACTAAAACAATTCCCTATCCCTAACCCTAGCACATACCTGTGGCCTGACCATCCATAATCTCCATGGATGTGACCCTTGCCTCATTGTAAGCCTGCGACTGAATTGGACAGTTGCCCTAACCTTGCAGAAGGACCCTCAGTCTATACGTACCAACACCCTGCCCCTACGGCTTTCCAAAATCCTAACCCTAACCCTAGCCCTGGCTCGTGGTCCTGACACCTCACCTTGACCATTTTGACGTCAACCATGCCTCACCATAAACCTGATCCACCATCTTGCACTCCCTTTCTCATCAGAACTAGAAGCCAACTCTATCCATAAAGCCAATGTCTCTGCATACCAGAGAGAACAAAAAATTTTAACTCTAAAACTGGTGCCTGGACCTATGCACAAAGCGTCATTATCACAAACACCCAGGGATCTCCTCAACACGGAAACGCAAATTCACACTCGCACTCACATCAGAGGTAGACCCTAACCCTAATAATTAACTTATCCTTTCTGCACAACAGCCCTAACCTCTATATTCAAAGCCTAGCCATGACTCTTGGACCTGCCCCTTCACCATAACCATTGGCATCACCTGCGCTTCATCGTAATCCTAATCTTCAATCCCGAACGTGCCCTCCCATCGGAGAGAAACTCGAAATTTTTCCATAAACCTATCCTTCTTCTACACCTTACAAAGCACAATAAACTTACTCTAGCCCTCGGCATTTTACCTGATCCAAAACCAACAGCCTCAATGTCTGTCTTGCCGCACCATAAGCCTGAAGCTCAAGGTGGCCCTCGCCCTCACGTCAGGGTCAGATGCAAACTCGAAATGTTACTCCACATTCCTGTAAATCTTACTGAACACCTAACCCTAACCCTAGCGCGAAGCCTTGGACTAGATTCTTCACCTACAACATTGATGTCAACTAAGACACATCTTAACTCGGAGCCTGAATTTCACATTCTCAATCACAACAGAAGAGAACCCTTATTCTCTCGGTAACCGTCTCATCCGCAGAGATTTTCTCTCACAGATAGCCCTAACCCTCTCCCAGGACCCTTTCACTGAACCGCTACCATCAGCATCGACGTCTGTCATTCGTTCCCACAACCCTGAAGCTCGTTCTGGCCACTGCCCTCTTGTCAGAGTCGGATCAGAACGCTAAATGTCATTCAATTTTCCGCAGACTCCTTACCTTACAACTACTGCCAACCCTATCCCTGGTGCCAGGATCTGACACTTCACCTTCATCATTGATGTCACACTCACTTCACCTTAAACCTTAAACTTATTCTTGCACAAAACCTCACATCAGAGGTGGATCCGAATTCTAACTGCAACCCTATCTCACCCGTACTCCTTATCGAACACATAACCCTATCCCTAGACCTGACCCTTGAACCAGAATCTTCACCTTCACCGTTGCTATCAACTATGACTCCCTTAATCCTCTGACTCGATCTCACACTCACACTCAATTCAGAATTTTTCGCAAATTCTGTCCATAACCATATTTTCTGCATAGACCTTTCCTTACAGAAAACCCTAACCCTAGCCCCGGATCCTTAACCTGAATGCTCACCGTCAGCATTGGTGTCACCGATGCCACATCTTGATGATGAAGTCCAAGCTGGCCTTCACCCACACGTCAGAGTAGGATGCTTAATCTAAACATAACCACATCCACCGCATAAACTTTAGACAATTACCTAACCCTAACGCTAGCACATTCCTGTGACCTGAGCCCACAAAATCATCATGGACGTCACCCTTGCCTCACTGCGACTCAATTGGACAGCTGCCCTAAACTTGGAGAAGGACCCTCAGTCTAAACGTACCAATTGCCTGCCCCTACAGCTTTCCAAAAACCTAACCCTAACACTACCCCTGGCTCGGGGTCCTGACACCTCACCTTGACCATTGACGTCATCCATGCCTCACCATAAACCTGATCCACCATCTTGCGCACCCTGTCACATCAGACTCAGAAGCTAACTCTATCCATAAAGAGAATGTTTCTGTATACCAGAGAGAACACAGAATTTTAACCCTGAAACTGATGCCTGGACCTGTATACAGAGTGTCAGCATCGGAGACACCCAGGGATCTCCCAACACGGCAACACAATTTCACAGTCACAGTCACATCAGAGCTGGACCTTAAGTCTTATAATTAACTTATTCTTTCTGTACTAGAGCCCGAACCAGTAATTCTAACCCTAGCGATGACTCTTGGACATGCCAGTTAATCGTAACCATTGGCATCACTCACGCTTCATCGTAATCCTTTACCTCAATCCCGCACTTGCCCTCCCATCAGAGAGAAACCTGAAGCCTTTCCATAACCCTATCCTTCCTGTACACCTTACAGAACAAAACTAAACTTACTCTAGCCCTTGGGACTATACCTGAACCGACACCATCAGCTTCAACGTCTGTCATGCCGCACCATAAGCCTGAATCTCAAGGTCGCCGTCACCCTCACGTCAGGGACAGATGCGAACTCTAAATGTAACTGCATAATCCTGTCAATCGTACTGAACACCTAACCCTAACCCTAGTGCCAAGGCCTGGACTACATTTTTCACCCGCAGCAATGATGTCAACTACGACACATCTTAATTCGGAGCTTGAATCTCACACTCGCACTGACATCAGAAGAGAACCCTAATTCTTTCGGAAACCGTCTTTTCCGCACTGATTTTCTCTTACAGATAACCCTAAGCGTATCCCAGGCCCCTTTCACTGAACCGCCACCATCAGCATCGACGTCTGTCATTCCTCCCCATAATCCTGAAGCTCGTTCTGGACGCTGCCCTCATGTCAGAGGCGGATCAGTACTATAACTGTCACTCAATCTGCAGCATACTCCTTACCTTACAACTAATGCTGACCCTATCCCTGGTACCGGGATATGACACTTCACCTTCATCATTGTTGTGACCCTCACTTCACCTGAAACTTAAACTTATTCATGCACTCACCCTCACATCAGAGGCGGATCCGAATTCTAACTGCAACCCTACTTCACCCGTACTCCTTATCAAACCCATAACCCTACCCTAGATCTGAACCTTGAATCAGATTATTCACCTTCATCGTTGCTACCCACTATGACACCCTTAATGGTGTGACTCGATCTCACACTCGCCCTCAATTTAGAATTGCACCCTAATTCTGTCCATAACCATATTATCTGCATAAACCTGCATAGACCTTTCCTTACAGAAAACTCTAACCCTGGAACAGGTTCCTTTACCTGCATGCTCACCACCAGCACTGATGTCACCGATGCCATACCTTAATGATGAAGTCCAAACTGGCCTTCACCCACACGTCAGAGTAGGATCCTCTATCTAAACATAACCACATCCACGGCATAAACTAAAACAATTCCCTATCCCTAACCCTAGCACATACCTGTGGCCTGACCATCCATAATCTCCATGGATGTGACCCTTGCCTCATTGTAAGCCTGCGACTGAATTGGACAGTTGCCCTAACCTTGCAGAAGGACCCTCAGTCTAAACGTACCAATACCCTGCCCCTACGGCTTTCCAAAATCCTAACCCTAACCGTAACCCTGGCTCGTGGTCCTGACACCTCACCTTGACCATTGACGTCAACCATGCCTCACCATAAACCTGATCCACCATCTTGCACTCCCTTTCTCATCAGAACTAGAAGCCAACTCTATCCATAAAGCCAATGTCTCTGCATACCAGAGAGAACAAAAAATTTTAACTCTAAAACTGGTGCCTGGACCTATACACAAAGCGTCATTATCACAAACACCCAGGGATCTCCTCAACACGGAAACGCAAATTCACACTCTCACTCACATCAGAGGTAGACCCTAACCCTAATAATTAACTTATCCTTTCTGCACAACAGCCCTAACCTCTATATTCAAAGCCTAGCCATGACACTTGGACCTGCCCCTTCACCATAACCGTTGGCATCACCTGCGCTTCATCGTAATCCTAATCTTCAATCCCGAACGTGCCCTCCCATCGGAGAGAAACTCGAAATTTTTCCATAAACCTATCCTTCTTCTACACCTTACAGAACACAATAAACTTACTCTAGCCCTCGGCATTTTACCTGATCCAAAACCAACAGCCTCAATGTCTGTCTTCCCGCACCATAAGCCTGAAGCTCAAGGTGGCCCTCGCCCTCACTTCAGGGTCAGATGCAAACTCTAAATGTTACTCCACATTCCTGTAAATCTTACTGAACACCTAACCCTAACCCTAGCGCGAAGCCTTGGACTAGATTCTTCACCTACAACATTGATGTCAACTAAGACACATCTTAAATCGGAGCCTGAATTTCACATTCTCAATCACAACGGAAGAGAACCCTTATTCTCTCGGTAACCGTCTCTTCCGCAGAGATTTTCTCTTACAGATAGCCCTAACTCTCTCCCTGGTCCCTTTCACTGAACCGCTACCATCAGGATCGACGTCTGTCATTCGTTCCCACAACCCTGAAGCTCGTTCTGGCCACTGCCCTCTTGTCAGAGTCGGATCAGAACGCTAAATATCACTCAATTTTCCGCAGACACCTTACCTTACAACTAATGCCAACCCTATCCCTGGTGCCAGGATCTGACACTTCACCTTCATCATTGATGTCACACTCACTTCACCTTAAACCTTAAACTTATTCTTGCACAAAACCTCACATCAGAGGTGGATCCGAATTCCAACTGCAACCCTATCTCACCCGTACTCCTTATCGAACACATAACCCTAACCCTAGATCTGACCCTTGAACCAGAATCTTCACCTTCACCGTTGCTATCAACTATGACTCCCTTAATCCTCTGACTCGATCTCACACTCACACTCAATTCAGAATTTTTCGCAAATTCTGTCCATAACCATATTTTCTGCATAGACCTTTCCTTACAGAAAACCCTAACCCTAGCCCCGGATCCTTAACCTGAATGCTCACCGTCAGCATTGGTGTCACCGATGCCACATCTTGATGATGAAGTCCAAGCTGGCCTTCACCCACACGTCAGAGTAGGATGCTTAATCTAAACATAACCACATCCACCGCATAAACTTTAGACAATTGCCTAACCCTAACCCTAGCACATTCCTGTGACCTGAGCCTCCAAAATCATCATGGACGTCACCCTTGCCTCACTGCGACTCAATTGGACAGTTGCCCTAAACTTGGAGAAGGACCCTAAGTCTAAACGTACCAATTGCCTGCCCCTACAGCTTTCCAAAAACCGAACCCTAACACTACCCCTGGCTCGGGGTCCTGACACCTCACCTTGACCATTGACGTCATCCATGCCTCACCATAAACCTGATCCACCATCTTGCGCACCCTGTCACATCAGAATCAGAAGCTAACTCTATCCGTAAAGAGAATGTTTCTGTATACCAGAGAGAACACAGAATTTTAACCCTGAAACTGATGCCTGGACCTGTATACAGAGTGTCAGCATCGGAGACAACCAGGGATCTCCCAACACGGCAACACAATTTCACAGTCACAGTCACATCAGAGCTAGACCTTAAGTCTTATAATTAACTTATTCTTTCTGTACTAGAGCCCGAACCAGTAATTCTAACCCTAGCCATGACTCTTGGACATGCCCCTTAATCGTAACCATTGGCATCACTCACGCTTCATCGTAATCCTTTACCTCAATCCCGCACTTGCCCTCCCATCAGAGAGAAACCTGAAGCCTTTCCATAACCCTATCCTTCCTGTACACCTTACAGAACAAAACTAAACTTATTCTAGCCCTTGGAACTATACCTGAACCGACACCATCAGCTTCAACGTCTGTCATGCCGCACCATAAGCCTGAATCTCAAGGTCGCCGTCACCCGCACGTCAGTACAGATGCGAACTCTAAATGTAACTGCATAATCCTGTCAATCTTACTGAACACCTAACCCTAACCCTAGTGACAAGCCCTGGACTAGATTTTTCACCCGCAGCAATGATGTCAACTACGACACATCTTAATTCGGAGCTTGAATCTCACACTCGCACTGACATCAGAAGAGAACCCTAATTCTTTCGGAAACCGTCTTTTCCGCACTGATTTTCTCTTACAGATAACCCTAAGCGTATCCCAGGCCACTTTCACTGAACCGCCACCATCAGCATCGACGTCTGTCATTCCTCCCCATAATCCTGAAGCTCGTTCTGGACTCTGCCCTCATGTCAGAGTCGGATCAGTACTCTAACTGTCACTCAATCTGCAGCATACTCCTTACCTTACAACTAATGCTGACCCTATCCCTGGTACCGGGATATGACACTTCACCTTCATCATTGTTGTGACCCTCACTTCACCTGAAACTTAAACTTATTCTTGCACTCACCCTCACATCAGAGGCGGATCCGAATTCTAACTGCAATCCTACTTCACCGGTACTCCTTATCAAACCCATAACCCTACCCTAGATCTGAACCTTGAATCAGATTATTCACCTTCATCGTTGCTACCCACTATGACACCCTTAATGGTGTGACTCGATCTCACACTCGCCCTCAATTTAGAATTGCACCCTAATTCTGTCCATAACCATATTGTCTGCATAAACCTGCATAGGCCTTTCCTTACAGAAAAATCTAACCCTAGAACAGGTTCCTTTACCTGCATGCTCACCACCAGCATTGATGTCACCGATGCCATACCTTAATGATGAAGTCCAAACTGGCCTTCACCCACACGTCAGAGTAGGATCCTCTATCTAAACATAACCACATCCACGGCATAAACTAAAACAATTCCCTATCCCTAACCCTAGCACATACCTGTGGCCTGACCATCCATAATCTCCATGGATGTGACCCTTGCCTCATTGTAAGCCTGCGACTGAATTGGACAGTTGCCCTAACCTTGCAGAAGGACCCTCAGTCTAAACGTACCAATACCCTGCCCCTACGGCTTTCCAAAATCCTAACCCTAACCCTAGCCCTGGCTCGTGGTCCTGACACCTCACCTTGACAATTTTGACGTCAACCATGCCTCACCATAAACCTGATCCACCATCTTGCACTCCCTTTCTCATCAGAACTAGAAGCCAACTCTATCCATAAAGCCAATGTCTCTGCATACCAGAGAGAACAAAAAATTTTAACTCTAAAACTGGTGCCTGGACCTATACACAAAGCGTCATTATCACAAACACTCAGGGATCTCCTCAACACGGAAACGCAAATTCACACTCGCACTCACATCAGAGGTAGACCCTAACCCTAATAATTAACTTATCCTTTTTGCACAACAGCCCTAACCTCTATATTCAAAGCCTAGCCATGACTCTTGGACCTGCCCCTTCACCATAACCATTGGCATCACCTGCGCTTCATCGTAAACCTAATCTTCAATCCCGAACGTGCCTACCCATCGGAGAGAAACTCGAAATTTTTCCATAAACCTATCCTTCTTCTACACCTTACAGAGCACAATAAACTTACTCTAGCCCTCGGCATTTTACCTGATCCAAAACCAACAGCCTCAATGTCTGTCTTGCCGCACCATAAGCCTGAAGCTCAAGGTGGCCCTCGCCCTCACTTCAGGGTCAGATGCAAACTCTAAATGTTACTCCACATTCCTGTAAATCTTACTGAACACCTAACCCTAACCCTAGCGGGAAGCCTTGGACTAGATTCTTCACCTACAACATTGATGTCAACTAAGACACATCTTAACTCGGAGCCTGAATTTCACATTCTCAATCACAACAGAAGAGAACCCTTATTCTCTCGGTAACCATCTCTTCCGCAGAGATTTTCTCTCACAGATAGCCCTAACCCTCTCCCAGGACCCTTTCACTGAACCGCTACCATCAGCATCGACGTCTGTCATTCGTTCCCACAACCCTGAAGCTCGTTCTGGCCACTGCCCTCTTGTCAGAGTCGGATCAGAACGCTAAATGTCACTCAATTTTCCGCAGACTCCTTACCTTACAACTAATGCCAACCCTATCCCTGGTGCCAGGATCTGACACTTCACCTTCATCATTGATGTCACACTCACTTCACCTTAAACCTTAAACTTATTCTTGCACAAATCCTCACATCAGAGGTGGATCCGAATTCTAACTGCAACCCTGTCTCACCCGTACTCCTTATCGAACACATAACCCTAACCCTAGATCTGACCCTTGAACCAGAATCTTCACCTTCACCGTTGCTATCAACTATGACTCCCTTAATCCTCTGACTCGATCTCACACTCACACTCAATTCAGAATTTTTCGCAAATTCTGTCCATAACCATATTTTCTGCATAGACCTTTCCTTACAGAAAACCCTAACCCTAGCCCCGGATCCTTAACCTGCATGCTCACCATCAGCATTGATGTCAATGATGCCACATCTTGATGATGAAGTCCAAGCTGGCCTTCACCCACACGTCAGAGTAGGATGCTTAATCTAAACATAACCACATCCACCGCATAAACTTTAGACAATTACCTAACCCTAACCCTAGCACATTCCTGTGACCTGAGCCTCCAAAATCATCATGGACGTCACCCTTGCCTCACTGCGACTCAATTGGACAGTTGCCCTAAACTTGGGAGAAGGACCCTCAGTCTAAACGTACCAATTGCCTGCCCCTACAGCTTTCCAAAAACCTAACCCTAACACTACCCCTGGCTCGGGGTCCTGACACCTCACCTTGACCACTGACGTCATCCATGCCTCACCATAAACCTGATCCACCATCTTGCGCACCCTGCCACATCAGACTCAGAAGCTAACTCTATCCGTAAAGAGAATGTTTCTGTATACCAGAGAGAACACAGAATTTTAACCCTGAAACTGATGCCTGGACCTGTATACAGAGTGTCAGCATCGGAGACACCCAGGGATCTCCCAACACGGAAACACAATTTCACAGTCACAGTCACATCAGAGCTAGACCTTAAGTCTTATAATTAACTTATTCTTTCTGTACTAGAGCCCGAACCAGTAATTCTAACCCTAGCCATGACTCTTGGACATGCCCCTTAATCGTAACCATTGGCATCACTCACGCTTCATCGTAATCCTTTACCTCAATCCCGCACTTGCCCTCCCATCAGAGAGAAACCTGAAGCCTTTCCATAACCCTATCCTTCCTGTACACCGTACAGAACAAAACTAAACTTATTCTAGCCCTTGGAACTATACCTGAACCGACACCATCAGCTTCAACGTCTGTCATGCCGCACCATAAGCCTGAATCTCAAGGTCGCCGTCACCCGCACGTCAGGGACAGATGCGAACTCTAAATGTAACTGCATAATCCTGTCAATCTTACTGAACACCTAACCCTAACCCTAGTGACAAGCCCTGGACTAGATTTTTCACCCGCAGCAATGATGTCAACTACGACACATCTTAATTCGGAGCTTGAATCTCACACTCGCACTGACATCAGAAGAGAACCCTAATTCTTTCGGAAACCGTCTTTTCCGCACTGATTTTCTCTTACAGATAACCCTAAGCGTATCCCAGGCCACTTTCACTGAACCGCCACCATCAGCATCGACGTCTGTCATTCCTCCCCATAATCCTGAAGCTCGTTCTGGACTCTGCCCTCATGTCAGAGTCGGATCAGTACTCTAACTGTCACTCAATCTGCAGCATACTCCTTACCTTACAACTAATGCTGACCCTATCTCTGGTACCGGGATCTGACACTTCACCTTCATCATTGTTGTGACCCTCACTTCACCTGAAACTTAAACTTATTCTTGCCCTCACCCTCACATCAGAGGCGGATCCGAATTCTAACTGCAACCCTACTTCACCCGTACTCCTTATCAAACCCATAACCCTACCCTACATCTGAACCTTGAATCAGATTATTCACGTTCATCGTTGCTACCCACTATGACACCCTTAATGGTGTGACTCGATCTCACACTCGCCCTCAATTTAGAATTGCACCCTAATTCTGTCCATAACCATATTATCTGCATAAACCTGCATAGGCCTTTCCTTACAGAAAACTCTAACCCTAGAACAGGTTCCTTTACCTGCATGCTGACCACCAGCATTGATCTCACCGATGCCATACCTTAATGATGAAGTCCAAACTGGCCTTCACCCACACGTCAGAGTAGGATCCTCTATCTAAACATAACCACATCCACGGCATAAACCAAAACAATTCCCTATCCCTAACCCTAGCACATACCTGTGGCCTGACCATCCATAATCTCCATGGATGTGACCCTTGCCTCATTGTAAGCCTGCGACTGAATTGGACAGTTGCCCTAACCTTGCAGAAGGACCCTCAGTCTAAACGTACCAATACCCTGCCCCTACGGCTTTCCAAAATCCTAACCCTAACCCTAGCCCTGGCTCGTGGTCCTGACACCTCACCTTGACCATTGACGTCAACCATGCCTCACCATAAACCTGATCCACCATCTTGCACTCCCTTTCTCATCAGAACTAGAAGCCAACTCTATCCATAAAGCCAATGTCTCTGCATACCAGAGAGAACAAAAAATTTTAACTCTAAAACTGGTGCCTGGACCTATACACAAAGCGTCATTATCACAAACACCCAGGGATCTCCTCAACACGGAAACGCAAATTCACACTCGCACTCACATCAGAGGTAGACCCTAACCCTAATACTTAACTTATCCTTTCTGGACAACAGCCCTAACCTGTATATTCAAAGCCTAGCCATGACTCTTGGACCTGCCCCTTCACCATAACCATTGGCATCACCTGCGCTTCATTGTAATCCTAATCTTCAATCCCGAACGTGCCCTCCCATCGGAGAGAAACTCGAAATTTTTCCATAAAGCTATCCTTCTTCTACACCTTACAGAGCACAATAAACTTACTCTAGCCCTCGGCATTTTACCTGATCCAAAACCAACAGCCTCAATGTCTGTCTTGCCGCACCATAAGCCTGAAGCTCAAGGTGGCCCTCGCCCTCACTTCAGGGTCAGATGCAAACTCTAAATGTTACTCCACATTCCTGTAAATCTTACTGAACACCTAACCCTAACCCTAGCGCGAAGCCTTGGACTAGATTCTTCAGCTACAACATTGATGTCAACTAAGACACATCTTAACTCGGAGCCTGAATTTCACATTTTCAATCACAACAGAAGAGAACCCTTATTCTCTCGGTAACCGTCTCTTCCGCAGAGATTTTCTCTCACAGATAGCCCTAACCCTCTCCCAGGACCCTTTCACTGAACACCTACCATCAGCATCGACGTCTGTCATTCGTTCCCACAACCCTGAAGCTCGTTCTGGCCACTGCCCTCTTGTCAGAGTCGGATCAGAACGCTAAATGTCACTCAATTTTCCGCAGACTCCTTACCTTACAACTAATGCCAACCCTATCCCTGGTGCCAGGATCTGACACTTCACCTTCATCATTGATGTCACACTCACTTCACCTTAAACCTTAAACTTATTCTTGCACAAAACCTCACATCAGAGGTGGATCCGAATTCTAACTGCAACCCTATCTCCCCCGTACTCCTTATCGAACACATAACCCTAACCGTAGAACTTACCCTTGAACCAGAATCTTCACCTTCACCGTTGCTATCAACTATGACTCCCTTAATCCTCTGACTTGATCTCACACTCACACTCAATTCAGAATTTTTCGCAAATTCTGTCCATAACCATATTTTCTGCATAGACCTCTCCTTACAGAAAACCCTAACCCTAGCCCCGGATCCTTAACCTGAATGCTCACCGTCAGCATTGGTGTCACCGATGCCACATCTTGATGATGAAGTCCAAGCTGGCCTTCACCCACTCGTCAGAGTAGAATGCTTAATCTAAACATAACCACATCCACCGCATAAACTTTAGACAATTGCCTAACCCTAACCCTAGCACATTCCTGTGACCTGAGCCTCCAAAATCATCATGGACGTCACCCTTGCCTCACTGCGACTCAATTGGACAGTGACCCCAAACTTGGAGAAGGACCCTCAGTCTAAACGTACCAATTGCCTGCCCCTACAGCTTTCCAAAAACCTAACCCTAACACCACCCCTGGCTCGGGGTCCTGACACCTCACCTTGACCATTGACATCATCCGTGCCTCACCATAAACCTGATCCACCATCTTGTGCACCCTGTCACATCAGACTCAGAAGCTAACTCTATCCGTAAAGAGAATGTTTCTGTATACCAGAGAGAACACAGAATTTTAACCCTGAAACTGATGCCTGGACCTGTATACAGAGTGTCAGCATCGGAGACACCCAGGGATCTCCCAACACGGCAACACAATTTCACAGTCACAGTCACATCAGAGCTAGACCTTAAGTCTTATAATTAACTTATTCTTTCTGTACTAGAGCCCGAACCAGTAATTCTAACCCTAGCCATGACTCTTGGACATGCCCCTTAATCGTAACCATTGGCATCACTCACGCTTCATCGTAATCCTTTACCTCAATCCCGCACTTGCCCTCCCATCAGAGAGAAACCTGAAGCCTTTCCATAACCCTATCCTTCCTGTACACCTTACAGAACAAAACTAAACTTACTCTAGCCCTTGGGACTATACCTGAACCGACACCATCAGCTTCAACGTCTGTCATGCCGCACCATAAGCCTGAATCTCAAGGTCGCCGTCACCCTCACGTCAGGGACAGATGCGAACTCTAAATGTAACTGCATAATCCTGTCAATCGTACTGAACACCTAACCCTAACCCTAGTGCCAAGGCCTGGACTAAATTTTTCACCCGCAGCAATGATGTCAACTACGACACATCTTAATTCGGAGCTTGAATCTCACACTCGCACTGACATCAGAAGAGAACCCTAATTCTTTCGGAAACCGTCTTTTCCGCACTGATTTTCTCTTACAGATAACCCTAAGCGTATCCCAGGCCCCTTTCACTGAACCGCCACCATCAGCATCGACGTCTGTCATTCCTCCCCATAATCCTGAAGCTCGTTCTGGACGCTGCCCTCATGTCAGAGTCGGATCAGTACTATAACTGTCACTCAATCTGCAGCATACTCCTTACCTTACAACTAATGCTGACCCTATCCGTGGTACCGGGATCTGACACTTCACCTTCATCATTGTTGTGACCCTCACTTCACCTTAAACTTAAACTTATTCTTGCACTCACCCTCACATCAGAGGCGGATCCGAATTCTAACTGCAACCCTACTTCACCCGTACTACTTATCAAACCCATAACCCTACCCTAGATCTGAACCTTGAATCAGATTATTCACCTTCATCGTTGCTACCCACTATGACACCCTTAATGGTGTGACTCGATCTCACACTCGCCCTCAATTTAGAATTGCACCCTAATTCTGTCCATAACCATATTATCTGCATAAACCTGCATAGGCCTTTCCTTACAGAAAACTCTAACCCTAGAACAGGTTCCTTTACCTGCATGCTCACCACCAGCATTGATGTCACCGATGCCATACCTTAATGATGAAGTCCAAACTGGCCTTCACCCACACGTCAGAGTAGGATCCTCTATCTAAACATAACCACATCCACGGCATAAACCAAAACAATTCCCTATCCCTAACCCTAGCACATACCTGTGGCCTGACCATCCATAATCTCCATGGATGTGACCCTTGCCTCATTGTAAGCCTGCGACTGAATTGGACAGTTGCCCTAACCTTGCAGAAGGACCCTCAGTCTAAACGTACCAACACCCCGCCCCTACGGCTTTCCAAAATACTAACCCTAACCCTAGCCCTGGCTCGTGGTCCTGACACCTCACCTTGACCATTGACGTCAACCATGCCTCACCATAAACCTGATCCACCATCTTGCACTCCCTTTCTCATCAGAACTAGAAGCCAACTCTATCCATAAAGCCAATGTCTCTGCATACCAGAGAGAACAAAAAATTTTAACTCTAAAACTGGTGCCTGGACCTATACACAAAGCGTCATTATCACAAACACCCAGGGATCTCCTCAACACGGAAACGCAAATTCACACTCGCACTCACATCAGAGGTAGACCCTAACCATAATACTTAACTTATCCTTTCTGCACAACAGCCCTAACCTGTATATTCAAAGCCTAGCCATGACTCTTGGACCTGCCCCTTCACCATAACCATTGGCATCACCTGCGCTTCATTGTAATCCTAATCTTCAATCCCGAACGTGCCCTCCCATCGGAGAGAAACTCGAAATTTTTCCATAAACCTATCCTTCTTCTACACATTACAGAGCACAATAAACTTACTCTAGCCCTCGGCATTTTACCTGATCCAAAACCAACAGCCTCAATGTCTGTCTTGCCGCACCATAAGCCTGAAGCTCAAGGTGGCCCTCGCCCTCACTTCAGGGTCAGATGCAAACTCTAAATGTTACTCCACATTCCTGTAAATCTTACTGAACACCTAACCCTAACCCTAGCGCGAAACCTTGGACTAGATTCTTCACCTACAACATTGATGTCAACTAAGACACATCTTAACTCGGAGCCTGAATTTCACATTCTCAATCACAACAGAAGAGAACCCTTATTCTCTCGGTAACCGTCTCTTCCGCAGAGATTTTCTCTCACAGATAGCCCTAACCCTCTCCCAGGACCCTTTCACTGAACCGCTACCATCAGCATCGACGTCTGTCATTCGTTCCCACAACCCTGAAGCTCGTTCTGGCCACTGCCCTCTTGTCAGAGTCGGATCAGAACGCTAAATGTCACTCAATTTTCCGCAGACTCCTTACCTTACAACTAATGCCAACCCTATCCCTGGTGCCAGGATCTGACACTTCACCTTCATCATTGATGTCACACTCACTTCACCTTAAACCTTAAACTTATTCTTGCACAAAACCTCACATCAGAGGTGGATCCGAATTCTAACTGCAACCCTATCTCACCCGTACTCCTTATCGAACACATAACCCTAACCGTAGACCTGACCCTTGAATCAGAATCTTCACCTTCACCGTTGCTATCAAGTATGACTCCCTTAATCCTCTGACTTGATCTCACACTCACACTCAATTCAGAATTTTTTGCAAATTCTGTCCATAACCATATTTTCTGCATAGACCTCTCCTTACAGAAAACCCTAACCCTAGCCCCGGATCCTTAACCTGAATGCTCACAGTCAGCATTGGTGTCACCGATGCCACATCTTGATGATGAAGTCCAAGCTGGCCTTCACCCACTCGTCAGAGTAGGATGCTTAATCTAAACATAACCACATCCACCGCATAAACTTTAGACAATAGCCTAACCCTAACCCTAGCACATTCCTGTGACCTGAGCCTCCAAAATCATCATGGACGTCACCCTTGCCTCACTGCGACTCAATTGGACAGTGGCCCTAAACTTGGAGAAGGACCCTCAGTCTAAACGTACCAATTGCCTGCCCCTACAGCTTTCCAAAAACCTAACCCTAACACTACCCCTGGCTCGGGGTCCTGACACCTCACCTTGACCATTGACGTCATCCGTGCCTCACCATAAACCTGATCCACCATCTTGCGCACCCTGTCACATCAGACTCAGAAGCTAACTCTATCCGTAAAGAGAATGTTTCTGTATACCAGAGAGAACACAGAATTTTAACCCTGAAACTGATGCCTGGACCTGTATACAGAGTGTCAGCATCGGAGACACCCAGGGATCTCCCAACACGGCAACACAATTTCACAGTCACAGTCTCATCAGAGCTAGACCTTAAGTCTTATAATTAACTTATTCTTTCTGTACTAGAGCCCGAACCAGTAATTCTAACCCTAGCCATGACTCTTGGACATGCCCCTTAATCGTAACCATTGGCATCACTCACGCTTCATCGTAACCCTTTACCTCAGTCCCGCACTTGCCCTCCCATCAGAGAGAAACCTGAAGCCTTTCCATAACCCTATCCTTCCTGTACACCTTACAGAACAAAACTAAACTTACTCTAGCCCTTGGAACTATACCTGAACCGACACCATCAGCTTCAACGTCTGTCATGCCGCACCATAAGCCTGAATCTCAAGGTCGGCGTCACCCTCACGTCAGGGACAGATGCGAACTCTAAATGTAACTGCATAATCCTGTCAATCGTACTGAACACCTAACCCTAACCCTAGTGCCAAGCCCTGGACTAGATTTTTCACCCGCAGCAATGATGTCAACTACGACACATCTTAATTCGGATCTTGAATCTCACACTCGCACTGACATCAGAAGAGAACCCTAATTCTTTCGGAAACCGTCTTTTCCGCACTGATTTTCTCTTACAGATTACCCTAAGCGTATCCCAGGCCCCTTTCACTGAACCGCCACCTACAGCATCGACGTCTGTCATTCCTCCCCATAATCCTGAAGCTTGTTCTGGACGCTGCCCTCATGTCAGATTCGGATCAGTACTCTAACTGTCACTCAATCTGCAGCATACTCCTTATCTTAACAACTAATGCTGACCCTATCCCTGGTACCGGGATCTGACACTTCACCTTCATCATTGTTGTGACCCTCACTTCACCTTAAACTTAAACTTATTCTTGCACTCACCCTCACATCAGAGGCGGATCCGAATTCTAACTGCAACCCTACTTCACCCGTACTCCTTATCAAACCCATAACCCTACCCTAGATCTGAACCTTGAATCAGATTTTTCACCTTCATCGTTGCTACCCACTATGACACCCTTAGTGGTGTGACTCGATCTCACACTCGCCCTCAATTTAGAATTGCACCCTAATTCTGTCTATAACCATATTATCTGCATAAACCTGCATAGACCTTTCCTTACAGAAAACTCTAACCCTAGAACAGGTTCCTTTAACTGCATGCTCACCACCAGCATTGATGTCACCGATGCCATACCTTAATGATGAAGTCCAAACTGGCCTTCACCCACCCGTCAGAGTAGGATCCTCTATCTAAACATAACCACATCCACGGCATAAACTAAAACAATTCCCTATCCCTAACCCTAGCACATACCTGTGGCCTGACCATCCATAATCTCCATGGATGTGACCCTTGCCTCATTGTAAGCCTGCGACTGAATAGGACAGTTGCCCTAACCTTGCAGAAGGACCCTCAGTCTAAACGTACCAATACCCTGCCCCTACGGCTTTCCAAAATCCTAACCCTAACCCTAGCCCTGGCTCGTGGTCCTGACACCTCACCTTGACCATTGACGTCAACCATGCCTCACCATAAACCTGATCCACCATCTTGCACTCCCTTTCTCATCAGAACTAGAAGCCAACTCTATCCATAAAGCCAATGTCTCTGCATACCAGAGAGAACAAAAAATTTTAACTCTAAAACTGGTGCCTGGACCTATACACAAAGCGTCATTATCACAAACACCCAGGGATCTCCTCAACACGGAAACGCAAATTCACACTCGCGCTCACATCAGAGGTAGACCCTAACCCTAATAATTAACTTATCCTTTCTGCACAACAGCCCTAACCTCTATATTCAAAGCCTAGCCATGACTCTTGGACCTGCCACTTCACCATAACCGTTGGCATCACCTGCGCTTCATCGTAATCCTAATCTTCAATCCCGAACGTGCCCTCCCATCGGAGAGAAACTCGAAATTTTTCCATAAACCTATCCTTCTTCTACACCTTACAGAGCACAATAAACTTACTCTAGCCCTCGGCATTTTACCTGATCCAAAACCAACAGCCTCAATGTCTGTCTTGCCGCACCATAAGCCTGAAGCTCAAGGTGGCCCTCGCCCTCACTTCAGGGTCAGATGCAAACTCTAAATGTTACTCCACATTCCTGTAAATCTTCCTGAACACCTAACCCTAACCCTAGCGCGAAGCCTTGGACTAGATTCTTCACCTACAACATTGATGTCAACTAAGACACATCTTAACTCGGAGCCTGAATTTCACATTCTCAATCACAACAGAAGAGAACCCTTATTCTCTCGGTAACCGTCTCTTCCGCAGAGATTTTCTCTCACAGATAGCCCTAACCCTCTCCCAGGACCCTTTCACTGAACCGCTACCATCAGCATCGACGTCTGTCATTCGTTCCCACAACCCAGAAGCTCGTTCTGGCCACTGCCCTCTTGTCAGAGTCGGATCAGAACGCTAAATGTCACTCAATTTTCCGCAGAGTCCTTACCTTACAACTAATGCCAACCCTATCCCTGGTGCCAGGATCTGACAATTCACCTTCATCATTGATGTCACACTCACTTCACCTTAAACCTGAAACTTATTCTTGCCCAAAACCTCACATCAGAGGTGGATCCGAATTCTAACTGCAACCCTATCTCACCCGTACTCCTTATCGAACACATAACCCTAACCCTAGATCTGACCCTTGAACCAGAATCTTCACCTTCACCGTTGCTATCAACTATGACTCCCTTAATCCTCTGACTCGATCTCACACTCACACTCAATTCAGAATTTTTCGCAAATTCTGTCCATAACCATATTTTCTGCATTGACCTTTCCTTACAGAAAACCCTAACCCTAGCCCCGGATCCTTAACCTGAATGCTCACCGTCAGCATTGGTGTAACCGATGCCGCATCTTGATGATGAAGTCTAAGCTGGCCTTCACCCACACGTCAGAGTAGGATGCTTAATCTAAACATAACCACATCCACCGCATAAACTTTAGACAATTGCCTAACCCTAAACCTAGCACATTCCTGTGACCTGAGCCTCCAAAATCATCATGGACGTCACCCTTGCCTCACTGCGACTCAATTGGACAGTGGCCCTAAACTTGGAGAAGGACCCTCAGTCTAAACGTACCAATTGCCTGCCCCTACAGCTTTCCAAAAACCTAACCCTAACACTACCCCTGGCTCGGGGTCCTGACACCTCACCTTGACCATTGACGTCATCCGTGCCTCACCATAAACCTGATCCACCATCTTGCGCACCCTGTCACATCAGACTCAGAAGCTAACTCTATCCGTAAAGAGAATGTTTCTGTATACCAGAGAGAACACAGAATTTTAACCCTGAAACTGATGCCTGGACCTGTATACAGAGTGTCAGCATCGGAGACACCCAGGGATCTCCCAACACGGAAACACAATTTCACAGTCACAGTCACATCAGAGCTAGACCTTAAGTCTTATAATTAACTTATTCTTTCTGTACTAGAGCCCGAACCAGTAATTCTAACCCTAGCCATGACTCTTGGACATGCCCCTTAATCGTAACCATTGGCATCACTCACGCTTCATCGTAACCCTTTACCTCAATCCCGCACTTGCCCTCCCATCAGAGAGAAACCTGAAGCCTTTCCATAACCCTATCCTTCCTGTACACCTTACAGAACAAAACTAAACTTACTCTAGCCCTTGGGACTATACCTGAACCGACACCATCAGCTTCAACGTCTGTCATGCCGCACCATGAGCCTGAATCTCAAGGTCGCCGTCACCCTCACGTCAGGGACAGATGCGAACTCTAAATGTAACTGCATAATCCTGTCAATCGTACTGAACACCTAACCCTAACCCTAGTGCCAAGCCCTGGACTAGATTTTTCACCCGCAGCAATGATGTCAACTACGACACATCTTAATTCGGAGCTTGAATCTCACACTCGCACTGACATCAGAAGAGAACCCTAATTCTTTCGGAAACCGTCTTTTCCGCACTGATTTTCTCTTACAGATAACCCTAAGCGTATCCCAGGCCCCTTTCACTGAACCGCCACCATCAGCATCGACGTCTGTGATTCCTCCCCATAATCCTGAAGCTCGTTCTGGACGCTGCCCTCATGTCAGATTCGGATCAGTACTCTAACAGTCACTCAATCTGCAGCATACTCCTCACCTTAACAACTAATGCTGACCCTATCCCTGGTACCGGGATCTGACACTTCACCTTCATCATTGTTGTGACCCTCACTTCACCTTAAACTTAAACTTACTCTTGCACTCACCCTCACATCAGAGGCGGATCCGAATTCTAACTGCAACCCTACTTCACCCGTACTCCTTATCAAACCCATAACCCTACCCTAGAACTGAACCTTGAATCAGATTATTCACCTTCATCGTTGCTACCCACTATGACACCCTTAATGGTGTGACTCGATCTCACACTCGCCCTCAATTTAGAATTGCACCCTAATTCTGTCCATAACCATATTATCTGCATAAACCTGCATAGGCCTTTCCTTACAGAAAACTCTAACCCTAGAACAGGTTCCTTTAACTGCATGCTCACCACCAGCATTGATGTCACCGATGCCATACCTTAATGATGAAGTCCAAACTGGCCTTCACCCACACGTCAGAGTAGGATCCTCTATCTAAACATAACCACATCCACGGCATAAACTAAAACAATTCCCTATCCCTATCCCTAGCACATACCTGTGGCCTGACCATCCATAATCTCCATGGATGTGACCCTTGCCTCATTGTAAGCCTGCGACTGAATTGGACAGTTTGCCTAACCTTGCAGAAGGACCCTCAGTCTAAACGTACCAATACCCTGCCCCTACGGCTTTCCAAGATCCTAACCCAAACCCTAGCCCTGGCTCGTGGTCCTGACACCTCACCTTGATCATTGACGTCAACCATGCCTCACCATAAACCTGATCCACCATCTTGCACTCCCTTTCTCATCAGAACTAGAAGCCAACTCTATCCATAAAGCCAATGTCTCTGCATACCAGAGAGAACAAAAAATTTTAACTCTAAAACTGGTGCCTGGACCTATACACAAAGCATCATTATCACAAACACCCAGGGATCTCCTCAACACGGAAACGCAAATTCACACTCGCGCTCACATCAGAGGTAGACCCTAACCCTAATAATTAACTTATCCTTTCTGCACAACAGCCCTAACCTCTATATTCAAAGCCTAGCCATGACTCTTGGACCTGCCCCTTCACCATAACCGTTGGCATCACCTGCGCTTCATCGTAATCCTAATCTTCAATCCCGAACGTGCCCTCCCATCGGAGAGAAACTCGAAATTTTTCCATAAACCTATCCTTCTTCTACACCTTACAGAGCACAATAAACTTACTCTAGCCCTCGGCATTTTACCTGATCCAAAACCAACAGCCTCAATGTCTGTCTTGCCGCACCATAAGCCTGAAGCTCAAGGTGGCCCTCGCCCTCACTTCAGGGTCAGATGCAAACTCTAAATGTTACTCCACATTCCTGTAAATCTTCCTGAACACCTAACCCTAACCCTAGCGCGAAGCCTTGGACTAGATTCTTCACCTACAACATTGATGTCAACTAAGACACATCTTAACTCGGAGCCTGAATTTCACATTCTCAATCACAACAGAAGAGAACCCTTATTCTCTCGGTAACCGTCTCTTCCGCAGAGATTTTCTCTCACAGATAGCCCTAACCCTCTCCCAGGACCCTTTCACTGAACCGCTACCATCAGCATCGACGTCTGTCATTTGTTCCCACAACCCTGAAGCTTGTTCTGGCCACTGCCCTCTTGTCAGAGTCGGATCAGAACGCTAAATGTCACTCAATTTTCCGCAGACTCCTTACCTTACAACTAATGACAACCCTATCCCTGGTGCCAGGATCTGACACTTCACCTTCATCATTGATGTCACACTCACTTCACCTTAAACCTTAAACTTATTCTTGCACAAAACCTCACATCAGAGGTGGATCCGAATTCTAACTGCAACCCTATCTCACCCGTACTCCTTATCGAACACATAACCCTAACACTAGACCTCACCCTTGAACCAGAATCTTCACCTTCTCCGTTGCTATCAACTATGAGTCCCTTAATACTCTGACTCGATCTCACACTCACACTCAATTCAGAATTTTTCGCAAATTCTGTCCATAACCATATTTTCTGCATAGACCTTTCCTTACAGAAAACGCTAACCCTATCCCCGGATCCTTAACCTGAATGCTCACCGTCAGCATTGGTGTCACCGATGCCACATCTTGATGATGAAGTCCAAGCTGGCCTTCACCCACACGTCAGAGTAGGATGCTTAATCTAAACATAACCACATCCACCGCATAAACTTTAGACAATTGCCTAACCCTAAACCTAGCACATTCCTGTGACCTGAGCCTCCAAAATCATCATGGACGTCACCCTTGCCTCACTGCGACTCAATTGGACAGTGGCCCTAAACTTGGAGAAGGACCCTCAGTCTAAACGTACCAATTGCCTGCCCCTACAGCTTTCCAAAAACCTAACCCTAACACTACCCCTGGCTCGGGGTCCTGACACCTCACCTTGACCATTGACGTCATCCGTGCCTCACCATAAACCTGATCCACCATCTTGCGCACCCTGTCACATCAGACTCAGAAGCTAACTCTATCCGTAAAGAGAATGTTTCTGTATACCAGAGAGAACACAGAATTTTAACCCTGAAACTGATGCCTGGACCTGTATACAGAGTGTCAGCATCGGAGACACCCAGGGATCTCCCAACACGGAAACACAATTTCACAGTCACAGTCACATCAGAGCTAGACCTTAAGTCTTATAATTAACTTATTCTTTCTGTACTAGAGCCCGAACCAGTAATTCTAACCCTAGCCATGACTCTTGGACATGCCCCTTAATCGTAACCATTGGCATCACTCACGCTTCATCGTAACCCTTTACCTCAATCCCGCACTTGCCCTCCCATCAGAGAGAAACCTGAAGCCTTTCCATAACCCTATCCTTCCTGTACACCTTACAGAACAAAACTAAACTTACTCTAGCCCTTGGGACTATACCTGAACCGACACCATCAGCTTCAACGTCTGTCATGCCGCACCATAAGCCTGAATCTCAAGGTCGCCGTCACCCTCACGTCAGGGACAGATGCGAACTCTAAATGTAACTGCATAATCCTGTCAATCGTACTGAACACCTAACCCTAACCCTAGTGCCAAGCCCTGGACTAGATTTTTCACCCGCAGCAATGATGTCAACTACGACACATCTTAATTCGGAGCTTGAATCTCACACTCGCACTGACATCAGAAGAGAACCCTAATTCTTTCGGAAACCGTCTTTTCCGCACTGATTTTCTCTTACAGATAACCCTAAGCGTATCCCAGGCCCCTTTCACTGAACCGCCACCATCAGCATCGACGTCTGTCATTCCTCCCCATAATCCTGAAGCTCGTTCTGGACGCTGCCCTCATGTCAGAGTCGGATCAGTACTCTAACTGTCACTCAATCTGCAGCATACTCCTCACCTTAACAACTAATGCTGACCCTATCCCTGGTACCGGGATCTGACACTTCACCTTCATCATTGTTGTGACCCTCACTTCACCTTAAACTTAAACTTACTCTTGCACTCACCCTCACATCAGAGGCGGATCCGAATTCTAACTGCAACCCTACTTCACCCGTACTCCTTATCAAACCCATAACCCTACCCTAGATCTGAACCTTGAATCAGATTATTCACCTTCATCGTTGCTACCCACTATGACACCCTTAATGGTGTGACTCGATCTCACACTCGCCCTCAATTTAGAATTGCACCCTAATTCTATCCATAACCATATTATCTGCATAAACCTGCATAGGCCTTTCCTTACAGAAAACTCTAACCCTAGAACAGGTTCCTTTAACTGCATGCTCACCACCAGCATTGATGTCACCGATGCCATACCTTAATGATGAAGTCCAAACTGGCCTTCACCCACACGTCAGAGTAGGATCCTCTATCTAAACATAACCACATCCACGGCATAAACTAAAACAATTCCCTATCCCTATCCCTAGCACATACCTGTGGCCTGACCATCCATAATCTCCATGGATGTGACCCTTGCCTCATTGTAAGCCTGCGACTGAATTGGACAGTTGCCCTAACCTTGCAGAAGGACCCTCAGTCTAAACGTACCAATACCCTGCCCCTACGGCTTTCCAAAATCCTAACCCTAACCCTAGCCCTGGCTCGTGGTCCTGACACCTCACCTTGACCATTGACGTCAACCATGCCTCACCATAAACCTGATCCACCATCTTGCACTCCCTTTCTCATCAGAACTAGAAGCCAACTCTATCCATAAAGCCAATGTCTCTGCATACCAGAGAGAACAAAAAATTTTAACTCTAAAACTGGTGCCTGGACCTATACACAAAGCGTCATTATCACAAACACCCAGGGATCTCCTCAACACGGAAACGCAAATTCACACTCGCGCTCACATCAGAGGTAGACCCTAACCCTAATAATTAACTTATCCTTTCTGCACAACAGCCCTAACCTCTATATTCAAAGCCTAGCCATGACTCTTGGACCTGCCACTTCACCATAACCGTTGGCATCACCTGCGCTTCATCGTAATCCTAATCTTCAATCCCGAACGTGCCCTCCCATCGGAGAGAAACTCGAAATTTTTCCATAAACCTATCCTTCTTCTACACCTTACAGAGCACAATAAACTTACTCTAGCCCTCGGCATTTTACCTGATCCAAAACCAACAGCCTCAATGTCTGTCTTGCCGCACCATAAGCCTGAAGCTCAAGGTGGCCCTCGCCCTCACTTCAGGGTCAGATGCAAACTCTAAATGTTACTCCACATTCCTGTAAATCTTCCTGAACACCTAACCCTAACCCTAGCGCGAAGCCTTGGACTAGATTCTTCACCTACAACATTGATGTCAACTAAGACACATCTTAACTCGGAGCCTGAATTTCACATTCTCAATCACAACAGAAGAGAACCCTTATTCTCTCGGTAACCGTCTCTTCCGCAGAGATTTTCTCTCACAGATAGCCCTAACCCTCTCCCAGGACCCTTTCACTGAACCGCTACCATCAGCATCGACGTCTGTCATTCGTTCCCACAACCCTGAAGCTCGTTCTGGCCACTGCCCTCTTGTCAGAGTCGGATCAGAACGCTAAATGTCACTCAATTTTCCGCAGACTCCTTACCTTACAACTAATGCCAACCCTATCCCTGGTGCCAGGATATGACACTTCACCTTCATCATTGATGTCACACTCACTTCACCTTAAACCTGAAACTTATTCTTGCCCAAAACCTCACATCAGAGGTGGATCCGAATTCTAACTGCAACCCTATCTCACCCGTACTCCTTATCGAACACATAACCCTAACCCTAGATCTGACCCTTGAACCAGAATCTTCACCTTCACCGTTGCTATCAACTATGACTCCCTTAATCCTCTGACTCGATCTCACACTCACACTCAATTCAGAATTTTTCGCAAATTCTGTCCATAACCATATTTTCTGCATTGACCTTTCCTTACAGAAAACCCTAACCCTAGCCCCGGATCCTTAACCTGAATGCTCACCGTCAGCATTGGTGTAACCGATGCCACATCTTGATGATGAAGTCTAAGCTGGCCTTCACCCACACGTCAGAGTAGGATGCTTAATCTAAACATAACCACATCCACCGCATAAACTTTAGACAATTGCCTAACCCTAAACCTAGCACATTCCTGTGACCTGAGCCTCCAAAATCATCATGGACGTCACCCTTGCCTCACTGCGACTCAATTGGACAGTGGCCCTAAACTTGGAGAAGGACCCTCAGTCTAAACGTACCAATTGCCTGCCCCTACAGCTTTCCAAAAACCTAACCCTAATACTACCCCTGGCTCGGGGTCCTGACACCTCACCTTGACCATTGACGTCATCCGTGCCTCACCATAAACCTGATCCACCATCTTGCGCACCCTGTCACATCAGACTCAGAAGCTAACTCTATCCGTAAAGAGAATGTTTCTGTATACCAGAGAGAACACAGAATTTTAACCCTGAAACTGATGCCTGGACCTGTATACAGAGTGTCAGCATCGGAGACACCCAGGGATCTCCCAACACGGAAACACAATTTCACAGTCACAGTCACATCAGAGCTAGACCTTAAGTCTTATAATTAACTTATTCTTTCTGTACTAGAGCCCGAACCAGTAATTCTAACCCTAGCCATGACTCTTGGACATGCCCCTTAATCGTAACCATTGGCATCACTCACGCTTCATCGTAACCCTTTACCTCAATCCCGCACTTGCCCTCCCATCAGAGAGAAACCTGAAGCCTTTCCATAACCCTATCCTTCCTGTACACCTTACAGAACAAAACTAAACTTACTCTAGCCCTTGGGACTATACCTGAACCGACACCATCAGCTTCAACGTCTGTCATGCCGCACCATGAGCCTGAATCTCAAGGTCGCCGTCACCCTCACGTCAGGGACAGATGCGAACTCTAAATGTAACTGCATAATCCTGTCAATCGTACTGAACACCTAACCCTAACCCTAGTGCCAAGCCCTGGACTAGATTTTTCACCCGCAGCAATGATGTCAACTACGACACATCTTAATTCGGAGCTTGAATCTCACACTCGCACTGACATCAGAAGAGAACCCTAATTCTTTCGGAAACCGTCTTTTCCGCACTGATTTTCTCTTTCAGATAACCCTAAGCGTATCCCAGGCCCCTTTCACTGAACCGCCACCATCAGCATCGACGTCTGTCATTCCTCCCCATAATCCTGAAGCTCGTTCTGGACGCTGCCCTCATGTCAGATTCGGATCAGTACTCTAACAGTCACTCAATCTGCAGCATACTCCTCACCTTAACAACTAATGCTTACCCTATCCCTGGTACCGGGATCTGACACTTCACCTTCATCATTGTTGTGACCCTCACTTCACCTTAAACTTAAACTTATTATTGCACTCACCCTCACATCAGAGGCGGATCCGAATTCTAACTGCAACCCTACTTCACCCGTACTCCTTATCAAACCCATAACCCTACCCTAGAACTGAACCTTGAATCAGATTATTCACCTTCATCGTTGCTACCCACTATGACACCCTTAATGGTGTGACTCGATCTCACACTCGCCCTCAATTTAGAATTGCACCCTAATTCTGTCCATAACCATATTATCTGCATAAACCTGCATAGGCCTTTCCTTACAGAAAACTCTAACCCTAGAACAGGTTCCTTTAACTGCATGCTCACCACCAGCATTGATGTCACCGATGCCATACCTTAATGATGAAGTCCAAACTGGCCTTCACCCACACGTCAGAGTAGGATCCTCTATCTAAACATAACCACATCCACGGCATAAACTAAAACAATTCCCTATCCCTATCCCTAGCACATACCTGTGGCCTGACCATCCATAATCTCCATGGATGTGACCCTTGCCTCATTGTAAGCCTGCGACTGAATTGGACAGTTTGCCTAACCTTGCAGAAGGACCCTCAGTCTAAACGTACCAATACCCTGCCCCTACGGCTTTCCAAGATCCTAACCCAAACCCTAGCCCTGGCTCGTGGTCCTGACACCTCACCTTGATCATTGACGTCAACCATGCCTCACCATAAACCTGATCCACCATCTTGCACTCCCTTTCTCATCAGAACTAGAAGCCAACTCTATCCATAAAGCCAATGTCTCTGCATACCAGAGAGAACAAAAAATTTTAACTCTAAAACTGGTGCCTGGACCTATACACAAAGCATCATTATCACAAACACCCAGGGATCTCCTCAACACGGAAACGCAAATTCACACTCGCGCTCACATCAGAGGTAGACCCTAACCCTAATAATTAACTTATCCTTTCTGCACAACAGCCCTAACCTCTATATTCAAAGCCTAGCCATGACTCTTGGACCTGCCCCTTCACCATAACCGTTGGCATCACCTGCGCTTCATCGTAATCCTAATCTTCAATCCCGAACGTGCCCTCCCATCGGAGAGAAACTCGAAATTTTTCCATAAACCTATCCTTCTTCTACACCTTACAGAGCACAATAAACTTACTCTAGCCCTCGGCATTTTACCTGATCCAAAACCAACAGCCTCAATGTCTGTCTTGCCGCACCATAAGCCTGAAGCTCAAGGTGGCCCTCGCCCTCACTTCAGGGTCAGATGCAAACTCTAAATGTTACTCCACATTCCTGTAAATCTTCCTGAACACCTAACCCTAACCCTAGCGCGAAGCCTTGGACTAGATTCTTCACCTACAACATTGATGTCAACTAAGACACATCTTAACTCGGAGCCTGAATTTCACATTCTCAATCACAACAGAAGAGAACCCTTATTCTCTCGGTAACCGTCTCTTCCGCAGAGATTTTCTCTCACAGATAGCCCTAACCCTCTCCCAGGACCCTTTCACTGAACCGCTACCATCAGCATCGACGTCTGTCATTCGTTCCCACAACCCTGAAGCTCGTTCTGGCCACTGCCCTCTTGTCAGAGTCGGATCAGAACGCTAAATGTCACTCAATTTTCCGCAGACTCCTTACCTTACAACTAATGACAACCCTATCCCTGGTGCCAGGATCTGACACTTCACCTTCATCATTGATGTCACACTCACTTCACCTTAAACCTTAAACTTATTCTTGCACAAAACCTCACATCAGAGGTGGATCCGAATTCTAACTGCAACCCTATCTCACCCGTACTCCTTATCGAACACATAACCCTAACACTAGACCTGACCCTTGAACCAGAATCTTCACCTTCTCCGTTGCTATCAACTATGAGTCCCTTAATACTCTGACTCGATCTCACACTCACACTCAATTCAGAATTTTTCGCAAATTCTGTCCATAACCATATTTTCTGCATAGACCTTTCCTTACAGAAAACCCTAACCCTATCCCCGGATCCTTAACCTGAATGCTCACCGTCAGCATTGGTGTCACCGATGCCACATCTTGATGATGAAGTCCAAGCTGGCCTTCACCCACACGTCAGAGTAGGATGCTTAATCTAAACATAACCACATCCACCGCATAAACTTTAGACAATTGCCTAACCCTAAACCTAGCACATTCCTGTGACCTGAGCCTCCAAAATCATCATGGACGTCACCCTTGCCTCACTGCGACTCAATTGGACAGTGGCCCTAAACTTGGAGAAGGACCCTCAGTCTAAACGTACCAATTGCCTGCCCCTACAGCTTTCCAAAAACCTAACCCTAACACTACCCCTGGCTCGGGGTCCTGACACCTCACCTTGACCATTGACGTCATCCGTGCCTCACCATAAACCTGATCCACCATCTTGCGCACCCTGTCACATCAGACTCAGAAGCTAACTCTATCCGTAAAGAGAATGTTTCTGTATACCAGAGAGAACACAGAATTTTAACCCTGAAACTGATGCCTGGACCTGTATACAGAGTGTCAGCATCGGAGACACCCAGGGATCTCCCAACACGGAAACACAATTTCACAGTCACAGTCACATCAGAGCTAGACCTTAAGTCTTATAATTAACTTATTCTTTCTGTACTAGAGCCCGAACCAGTAATTCTAACCCTAGCCATGACTCTTGGACATGCCCCTTAATCGTAACCATTGGCATCACTCACGCTTCATCGTAACCCTTTACCTCAATCCCGCACTTGCCCTCCCATCAGAGAGAAACCTGAAGCCTTTCCATAACCCTATCCTTCCTGTACACCTTACAGAACAAAACTAAACTTACTCTAGCCCTTGGGACTATACCTGAACCGACACCATCAGCTTCAACGTCTGTCATGCCGCACCATAAGCCTGAATCTCAAGGTCGCCGTCACCCTCACGTCAGGGACAGATGCGAACTCTAAATGTAACTGCATAATCCTGTCAATCGTACTGAACACCTAACCCTAACCCTAGTGCCAAGCCCTGGACTAGATTTTTCACCCGCAGCAATGATGTCAACTACGACACATCTTAATTCGGAGCTTGAATCTCACACTCGCACTGACATCAGAAGAGAACCCTAATTCTTTCGGAAACCGTCTTTTCCGCACTGATTTTCTCTTACAGATAACCCTAAGCGTATCCCAGGCCCATTTCACTGAACCGCCACCATCAGCATCGACGTCTGTCATTCCTCCCCATAATCCTGAAGCTCGTTCTGGACGCTGCCCTCATGTCAGAGTCGGATCAGTACTCTAACTGTCACTCAATCTGCAGCATACTCCTCACCTTAACAACTAATGCTGACCCTATCCCTGGTACCGGGATCTGACACTTCACCTTCATCATTGTTGTGACCCTCACTTCACCTTAAACTTAAACTTACTCTTGCACTCACCCTCACATCAGAGGCGGATCCGAATTCTAACTGCAACCCTACTTCACCCGTACTCCTTATCAAACCCATAACCCTACCCTAGAACTGAACCTTGAATCAGATTATTCACCTTCATCGTTGCTACCCACTATGACACCCTTAATGGTGTGACTCGATCTCACACTCGCCCTCAATTTAGAATTGCACCCTAATTCTATCCATAACCATATTATCTGCATAAACCTGCATAGGCCTTTCCTTACAGAAAACTCTAACCCTAGAACAGGTTCCTTTAACTGCATGCTCACCACCAGCATTGATGTCACCGATGCCATACCTTAATGATGAAGTCCAAACTGGCCTTCACCCACACGTCAGAGTAGGATCCTCTATCTAAACATAACCACATCCACGGCATAAACTAAAACAATTCCCTATCCCTATCCCTAGCACATACCTGTGGCCTGACCATCCATAATCTCCATGGATGTGACCCTTGCCTCATTGTAAGCCTGCGACTGAATTGGACAGTTTGCCTAACCTTGCAGAAGGACCCTCAGTCTAAACGTACCAATACCCTGCCCCTACGGCTTTCCAAGATCCTAACCCAAACCCTAGCCCTGGCTCGTGGTCCTGACACCTCACCTTGACCATTGACGTCAACCATGCCTCACCATAAACCTGATCCACCATCTTGCACTCCCTTTCTCATCAGAACTAGAAGCCAACTCTATCCATAAAGCCAATGTCTCTGCATACCAGAGAGAACAAAAAATTTTAACTCTAAAACTGGTGCCTGGACCTATACACAAAGCGTCATTATCACAAACACCCAGGGATCTCCTCAACACGGAAACGCAAATTCACACTCGCACTCACATCAGAGGTAGACCCTAACCCTAATAATTAACTTATCCTTTCTGCACAACAGCCCTAACCTCTATATTCAAAGCCTAGCCATGACTCTTGGACCTGCCCCTTCACCATAACCGTTGGCATCACGTGCGCTTCATCGTAATCCTAATCTTCAATCCCGAACGTGCCCTCCCATCGGAGAGAAACTCGAAATTTTTCCATAAACCTATCCTTCTTCTACACCTTACAGAGCACAATAAACTTACTCTAGCCCTCGGCATTTTACCTGATCCAAAACCAACAGCCTCAATGTCTGTCTTGCCGCACCATAAGCCTGAAGCTCAAGGTGGCCCTCGCCCTCACTTCAGGGTCAGATGCAAACTCTAAATGTTACTCCACATTCCTGTAAATCTTCCTGATAACCTAACCCTAACCCTAGCGCGAAGCCTTGGACTAGATTCTTCACCTACAACATTGATGTCAACTAAGACACATCTTAACTCGGAGCCTGAATTTCACATTCTCAATCACAACAGAAGAGAACCCTTATTCTCTCGGTAACCGTCTCTTCCGCAGAGATTTTCTCTCACAGATAGCCCTAACCCTCTCCCAGGACCCTTTCACTGAACCGCTACCATCAGCATCGACGTCTGTCATTCGTTCCCACAACCCTGAAGCTCGTTCTGGCCACTGCCCTCTTGTCAGAGTCGGATCAGAACGCTAAATGTCACTCAATTTTCCGCAGACTCCTTACCTTACAACTAATGCCAACCCTATCCCTGGTGCCAGGATCTGACACTTCACCTTCATCATTGATGTCACACTCACTTCACCTTAAACCTTAAACTTATTCTTGCACAAAACCTCACATCAGAGGTGGATCCGAATTCTAACTGCAACCCTATCTCACCCGTACTCCTTATCGAACACATAACCCTAACCTTAGACCTGTCCCTTGAACCAGAATCTTCACCTTCTCCGTTGCTATCGACTATGAGTCCCTTAATCCTCTGACTCGATCTCACACTTACACTCAATTCAGAATTTTTCGCAAATTCTGTCCATAACCATATTTTCTGCATAGACCTTTCCTTACAGAAAACCCTAACCCTAGCCCCGGATCCTTAACCTGAATGCTCACCGTCAGCATTGGTGTCACCGATGCCACATCTTGATGATGAAGTCCAAGCTGGCCTTCACCCACACGTCAGAGTAGGATGCTTAATCTAAACATAACCACATCCACCGCATAAACTTTCGACAATTGCCTAACCCTAACCCTAGCACATTCCTGTGACCAGAGCCTCCAAAATCATCATGGACGTCACCCTTGCCTCACTGCGACTCAATTGGACAGTTGCCCTAAACTTGGAGAAGGGCCCTCAGTCTAAACGTACCAATTGCCTACCCCTACAGCTTTCCAAAAACCTAACCCTAACACTACCCCTGGCTCGGGGTCCTGACACCTCACCTTGACCATTGACGTCATCCGTGCCTCACCATAAACCTGATCCACCATCTTGCGCACCCTGTCACATCAGACTCAGAAGCTAACTCTATCCGTTAAGAGAATGTTTCTGTATACCAGAGAGAACACAGAATTTTAACCCTGAAACTGATGCCTGGACCTGTATACAGAGTGTCAGCATCGGAGACACCCAGGGATCTCCCAACACGGAAACACAATTTCACAGTCACAGTCACATCAGAGCTAGACCTTAAGTCTTATAATTAACTTATTCTTTCTGTACTAGAGCCCGAACCAGTAATTCTAACCCTAGCCATGACTCTTGGACATGCCCCTTAATCGTAACCATTGGCATCACTCACGCTTCATCGTAACCCTTTACCTCAATCCCGCACTTGCCCTCCCATCAGAGAGAAACCTGAAGCCATTCCATAACCCAACCTTCCTGTACACCTTACAAAACAAAACTAAACTTACTCCAGCCCTTGGGACTATACCTGAACCGACACCATCAGCTTCAACGGCTGTCATGCCGCACCATAAGCCTGAATCTCAAGGTCGCCGTCACCCTCACGTCAGGGACAGATGCGAACTCTAAATGTAACTGCATAATCCTGTCAATCGTACTGAACACCTAACCCTAACCCTAGTGCCAAGCCCTGGACTAGATTTTTCACCCGCAGCAATGATGTCAACTACGACACATCTTAATTCGGAGCTTGAATCTCACACTCGCACTGACATCAGAAGAGAAACCTAATTCTTTCGGAAACCGTCTTTTCCGCACTGATTTTCTCTTACAGATAACCCTAAGCGTATCCCAGGCCCCTTTCACTGAACCGCCACCATCAGCATCGACGTCTGTCATTCCTCCCCATAATCCTGAAGCTCGTTCTGGACGATGCCCTCATGTCAGATTCGGATCAGTACTCTAACTGTCACTCAATCTGCAGCATACTCCTCACCTTAACAACTAATGCTGACCCTATCCCTGGTACCGGGATCTGACACTTCACCTTCATCATTGTTGTGACCCTCACTTCACCTTAAACTTAAACTTATTCTTGCACTCACCCTCACATCAGAGGCGGATCCGAATTCTAACTGCAACCCTACTTCACCCGTATTCCTTATCAAACCCATAACCCTACCCTGGATCTGAACCTTGAATCAGATTATTCACCTTCATCGTTGCTACCCACTATGACACCCTTAATGGTGTGACTCGATCTCACACTCGCCCTCAATTTAGAATTGCACCCTAATTCTGTCCATAACCATATTATCTGCATAAACCTGCATAGGCCTTTCCTTACAGAAAACTCTAACCCTAGAACAGGTTCCTTTACCTGCATGCTCACCACCAGCATTGATGTCACCGATGCCATACCTTAATGATGAAGTCCAAACTGGCCTTCACCCACACGTCAGAGTAGGGTCCTCTGTCTAAACATAACCACATCCACGGCATAAACTAAAACAATTCCCGATCCCTAACCCTAGCACATACCTGTGGCCTGACCATCCATAATCTCCATGGATGTGACCCTTGCCTCATTGTAAGCCTGCGACTGAATTGGACAGTTGCCCTAACCTTGCAGAAGGACCCTCAGTCTAAACGTACCAATACCCTGCCCCTATGGCTTTCCAAAATCCAAACCCTAACCCTAGCCCTGGCTCGTGGTCCTGACACCTCACCTTGACCATTGACGTCAACCATGCCTCACCATAAACCTGATCCACCATCTTGCACTCCCTTTCTCATCAGAACTAGAAGCCAACTCTATCCATAAAGCCAATGTCTCTGCATACCAGAGAGAACAAAAAATTTTAACTCTAAAACTGGTGCCTGGACCTATACACAAAGCGTCATTATCACAAACACCCAGGGATCTCCTCAACACGGAAACGCAAATTCACACTCGCACTCACATCTGAGGTAGACCCTAACCCTAATAATTAACTTATCCTTTCTGCACAACAGCCCTAACCTCTATATTCAAAGCCTAGCCATGACCCTTGGACCTGCCCCTTCACCATAACCATTGGCATCACCTGCGCTTCATCGTAATCCTAATCTTCAATCCCGAACGTGCCCTCCCATCGGAGAGAAACTCGAAATTTTTCCATAAACCTATCCTTCTTCTACACCTTACAGAGCACAATAAACTTACTCTAGCCCTCGGCATTTTACCTGATCCAAAACCAACAGCCTCAATGTCTGTCTTGCCGCACCATAAGCCTGAAGCTCAAGGTGGCCCTCGCCCTCACTTCAGGGTCAGATGCAAACCTAAATGTTACTCCACATTCCTGTAAATCTTCCTGAACACCTAACCCTAACCCTAGCGCGAAGCCTTGGACTAGATTCTTCACCTACAACATTGATGTCAACTAAGACACATCTTAACTCGGAGCCTGAATTTCACATTCTCAATCACAACAGAAGAGAACCCTTATTCTCTCGGTAACCGTCTCTTCCCCCGAGATTTTCTCTTACAGATAGCCCTAACCTGCTCCCAGGACCCTTTAACTGAACCGCTACCATCAGCATCGACGTCTGTCATTCGTTCCCACAACCCTGAAGCTCGTTCTGGCCACTGCCCTCTTGTCAGAGTCGGATCAGAACGCTAAATGTCACTCAATTTTCCGCAGACTCCTTACTTTACAACTAATGCCAACCCTATCCCTGGTGCCAGGATCTGACACTTCACCTTCATCATTGATGTCACACTCACTTCACCTTAAACCTTAAACGTATTCTTGCCCAAAACCTCACATCAGAGGTGGAACCGAATTCTAACTGCAGCCCTATCTCACCCGTACTCCTTATCGAACACATAACCCTAACCCTAGATCTGACCCTTGAACCAGAATCTTCACCTTCACCGTTGCTATCAACTATGACTCCCTTAATCCTCTGACTCGATCTCACACTCACACTCAATTCAGAATTTTTGCAAATTCTGTCCATAACCATATTTTCTGCATAGACCTTTCCTTACAGAAAACCCTAACCCTAGCCCCGGATCCTTAACCTGAATGCTCACCGTCAGCATTGGTGTCACCGATGCCACATCTTGATGATGAAGTCCAAGCTGGCCTTCACCCACACGTCAGAGTAGGATGCTTAATCTAAACATAACCACATCCACCGCATAAACTTTAGACAATTGCCTAACCCTAACCCTAGCACATTCCTGTGACCTGAGCCTTCAAAATCATCATGGACGTCACCCTTGCCTCACTGCGATTCAATTGGACAGTTGCCCTAAAATTGGAGAAGGACCCTCAGTCTAAACGTACCAATTGCCTGCCCCTACAGCTTTCCAAAAACCTAACCCTAACACTACCCCTGGCTCGGGGTCGTGACACCTCACCTTGACCATTGACGTCATCCGTGCCTCGCCATAAACCTGATCCACCATCTTGCGCACCCTGTCACATCAGACTCAGAAGCTAACTCTATCCGTAAAGAGAATGTTTCTGTATACCAGAGAGAACACAGAAATTTAACCCTGAAACTGATGCCTGGACCTGTATACAGAGTGTCAGCATCGGAGACACCCAGGGATCTCCCAACACGGAAACACAATTTCACAGTCACAGTCACATCAGAGCTAGACCTTAAGTCTTATAATTAACTTATTCTTTCTGTACTAGAGCCCGAACCAGTAATTCTAACCTTAGCCGTGACTCTTGGACATGCCCCATAATCGTAACCATTGGCATCACTCACGCTTCATCGTAATCCTTTACCTCAATCCCGCACTTGCCCTCCCATCAGAGAGAAACCTGAAGCCTTTCCATA